>NW_024412395.1:59934186-60032479 GCF_014898765.1 Herpailurus yagouaroundi | reverse complement strand
TATAGGGGCAGAGAGAGAGGGAGACACAGAATCGGAAACAGGCTCCAGGCTCTGAGCCATCAGCCCAGAGCCTGACGCGGGGCTCGAACTCACGGACCGTGAGATCGTGACCTGGCTGAAGTCGGACGCTTAACCGACTGCGCCACCCAGGCGCCCCTGTTTTCTCATTTTTGGTTAGGTTGACAGCTGGCAGATCCTGAAGATTTTCTGATTTACATATTAATTTCATTTCTTTGGATAATAGTAGCAGAAGGATAAAGGAAACTGATCCTCAAACAGATCTGACACAAAATCAGGGCAACTTGATTTAAAAATAGAGATGATCTCCTTTTATTATTATTGTCATCTCAGAACACGGTTAATCATAAACACCCTTAATATACTAGTAGGTCCTTTATGCTTCATAGGCAAATTGAAAGGAGAGCATAATGATCTTTTTAATCAAGTTTTATATACTCTAGTTTAGGAATTGACCCTGAAATTTTGATACTCAGCATTAATACTACAATTGATTAAGCATGAGATGTAGTGTCCCTAATTGCTGACCCCACAGGCTTTCATTACTCATTTGGTGCTACCCCGTTTGATGTTTCAGATTTACAGTATTACCTTTGAATAGTACAATAAGCTTCGAATCACTTATTGTTCTCATTTTCTTTATTTTGCCTTACTTTGTAGTTTCTCCAGATTTTTAATTCTGTTGTGTCGTTCTTTGTTTGGTTTTTGCACTTTGGTTATCCAGTAGCTCGCTCTCTCATTTTAGTTCTTTTTGCTGTGTTCTATTTCCTCATGTCTCGAGGCCTAAACAGATGACCTCATGCCATTTCATTGATTTACGTTGGACTAAGTACAAATGGACGGGAAATGAAGGGTTCGCTTAGAAGTTAAAATGTCAGGTTGACCAACCTTTGTGTGAGCATTTGTGTGGGTGACCTGACTCTCCTATTCTTTACTATAAATCTCTCTGAAATTTCAGAAAGTGCAGTCCTTCCACAATCCCCGTCAGTTCCTGTCTGAGCGCAATTGGTGTGTAATCCGTATGTCCTCAGGGCCTTCCCTCAGCATTTTGCATCCTTGCCTTCCTAGCAGTTTTCTTTTGGATCAGGTTAAGTATGCCCTCCTTGTTCTTGCCACCTCTCTCTCTCTTTTTTATTTTGATCTTATGCCCACTTCCTGGTTTCTTTAGCAGTTCACAGAATACAATACAAATTCTCCGTCTTGCATAAACAAACTGCCCCCATCCACCATCTGCCATTGAAGAGGCTTTAGTGCCATTTCTGCCAGAGGACCTGGCATCCTCTGTCATCCGGCAGAGATTTTAGCAGTCATGAGATTAGGGAGAAAGCCACAGCTCTTGGGCCCACGTAAGCGCCCTCTCCGTGTGCTCTTGGCTGACCTTCCATCCCCTCTGGCCACTGGGCCCGACTCCACCTCTCCACCAGCTGCCATGGGGCAGCAGGTCCCTGCAGCAGCTGCCGGCTCTTCCCTAGGAAGGGCCGAGTGGCCGACAGGAACCCATTAGACTCTGTTCGAAGATGTCCCTCACAGCCAAAGCTGAAGAGGCACTCAGCTGCAAGGGCAGCTACTTTCTTTTTCCGAAGGGTCAAGCTTTTTATTAGTCACCATATGACAGTCCTCCAGGAGATTCCACATTTTGCTATTGGCTGCCTAGTGCTTGCTTTTACCTCCAGAAATTCTAACCATGAGTTACCAGTGTTTCTCTTTCCCTGTCAAAACACGTTCTTTTCTACTGAATGACTACATTCCTCCTTCCTTTGTTCTCTGTCTTCCTTCTCCCCCCACTCCTCACCCTTTTCTCTTTTCCCCTTCTTCCTCTTTCTCTGACACAAAAGTACAACAAATATACTAGTTTCCCTGTCCTTCTTGGACATCTGTAGTGTCGTCATGAAGCTTTTTTGAGGTTTATAACTGGATTTATTGCTTTAAATTCAGAGGTACTTTACTTGGAAAATTCCCTAGAAGGCAAAAAACAAACACTTTGAGTTTATTATTTGAAACTCTAACCAGCATATTATGTAAAAAAAAAAAAAAAAAGTTTATCCTGTATTTCCTGAATTCTTAGACATTGCATTTGATAGTGTGTTACCCTAACCGATATGTTAAGGAAAGAAAGCTTCGAACATTCTTTTTTTTTTTTTTCAATATTTGACCCTCCCTACATCTCCATGGTCACATACATCCGAAAAATATCTACCTGTGTTGATTCTGCAGATCAACTGTTAAGCGTCCCTCCTCTCCAAAGTACACGTACAACCATTGCCTGCCACCCATAAACATCTGCTCTATTTCTCTTAAAGCCTTCTAGCAGCTTCCTTAGTCTATCCATTTATACTATGTTTATATTCATATAATTGTAAAGAAATTGTCTAATCTCAATTATGTATAATGAGATATATATAATTTGTTATGTATAATGAGATATGTGTATATAATTTGTTATGTGTGTATATATATGTGTGTGTGTGTGTGTGTGTGTGTGTGTGTGTGTGTATACATAATTTGTTAGGGTTTTGTTTTAAAGAATTCATGCTGATAAAATATGAGGGTTAGAGTTTTAAAAATACTGGTGCCTACGTGGCTGGGTTTCACCTGTATTAATAGTGGTCTCCCATTCAGCGATGAAATAAGCCATGGAAGTTGGTTCTCACTGAGAAGGGAGTTTATGATGAGGAGGTTTGGAGAAAGCCACACTTAAGCTGAATTCTGCCGCTGGTGATTAAATAAAGAGATACCAATGTAATAATAACCTCATTGCTGGGTTGGGAACCGAAAAGCTTGTTGTAAAGTTTACAACTATCAACTGTTAAGCAGTACAAATTATTAGATAAATGAATAATTTTGTAAGTTTGAAAAACCAACTGATTCTGTCAAGAAAAAGCCACTGAAGATAGAAGGAATCAATAGCATCAAATGGAAATCTAGAAAATGATAGCCTGCTTTTGTCAAACATTTTACATTTTTCCCATAAATAAGACTATTTATATTGATTCTTAGGTGTGGAGGGTAGCGAAGCAGATAGGAGGTAATTAAAAGCATAAATCTCAGGAGCTTGGGAAGGTAATTCTGTGCTTTGCAGACAGAGCTGACAAAATGATGAACATTTTTTGCTTCAACTTGACAGAAATATAGCGATGGTTATAGGGAAAAGGAACATGCCGAGCTCAAAGTTTTCTTCAATAACTCTGTTTAACAAAGCTCTTAACAAAGTGTAGTCAGCTTTTTTGAAGCATAGTAGTTACTTATTAAATTAAAAAAAAAAAAAACCTTGCCTCCAAAGTAGGCAACATTACAAAAATGCCACAGTCCTTCTCAGCACTACCTTATTTTATTTTACTTTATTTTTTTATTTAATTTTCTTTAACATTTATTAATTTTTGAGAGACAGAGAGAGACAGAGTGTGAGTGGGGGGAGGGGGCAGAGAAAGAGGGAAACACAGAATCCAAAGCAGTCTCCAGGCTCTGAGCTGTCAGCACGGAGCCTGAAGTGGTGCTCGAACCCACAGACTGTATGATCATGACCTGAGCTGAACTGAGACACTTAACCGACTGAGCCACCCAGGCACCCCAGCATTACCTTATTTTAAATGTGTATTTGGATAATTTAGAACAGATCCTAAATTCATCACAAGGAAAGACTAGGATAAAGTGAAATTTTTGAAAAATGGTGAGCATTATGACTTATAAAAACTCATCAGGTCCTATACTTGACTAATGAGGAAATCATGCAACACAAATAATTCAATATTTTTCTGGCTTTTCTCAAGACACATAGATGCCTCACATGACATGCTACTTTAGGTATTTATATGTGTTCAATAATATTCAAAGTTACAATAATTAGCCAATATGATGCTGTGAAGAATAGCAAATATGAATGTTACAAGGAAAGTACCAAAAACCACCCCCATATATCAGAATATATTCTCAACAGAAACTGTTTAGTACTACAATTCACTATCAATACTACAAGCTTTGGTACATTTCCACTAAATACAGGTTTGCTGGGAAAATATGAATGACACCTTTAAAAATTACTATGGGATTTCTTTTTTTTTTTTTTCCTGAGTAAAATCCCTGTGTTAGCAGCTCTTGTAGGTAAAAGCAAAAGGATCCTGAAAGGATTTTCAAGTTGTTTTGTTGGTGATTTTGGCCATCTAAAATTTGTCTTGCCACTTGGGGTTTGAGGAAGATTATTGAAAGCTTGTGTATTTTCCTTCTTTGGGTGGTATGGATTTCCTTAGTTCAGATTGGTTGTGGAATCCTTAACAAGCAGATTCATGTTTTACTCAATTTTAGTGGTTTGAGATTCTTCAGCTAAAAATTTATTTAACGTATAATTAGAAATCAGGTAGAATTTCGAGGCTGAACACCTGTAGTTTTTCTCAATAATTAGCTACTGCTTTAAAGTTATATTCATGTTTTATTTTTAGGACATGTTTGTTTCCCATAGTTTGTTTTATATTCTGCATGCCTCCATGGGCAATTGGCTATAATTTTCACAACCTTCACAACCCGAAAAAAAGTAATACTTACGTAAGACAAAAACAAAACAAAAAAAAGCCTGGATGCAACAAAAACTAATTTTGTCCACTCTGTTGCTTTCAAACAAGTGGCTGATTCAATACAGTTCAGAACCTCCTGCAAAAGAGGTAACTTTTAGCTACTTTCATCTCTCAGCATCAGTTTGAGTAAAATGTGACATCATTTGCTCTAGAGACCAGAGAACTTTAGATATGGCGGGTCAGCATAAAGGTCAGTTTTGAGGGAGAAAACCTGACTGACCATAAGAAATTTTATGATACATAGCTCTGGTTGGAGACAGGGGATAATAGCACATGAGGAGGTCTTGCTTTAGCCAATTACTAAAAAATTCAAGCTAGGAATCTTCATTGGAAAATAGTGTTGCTAGTTAATATGACTTCTTCAAGAAAAGTAAAGAAGCAGCCAACTTAGCCAGGGACAGAAGAGTCTCAAAATAGTTCTTTCCTAGAAAGGAGGATTCGAGAAATAGAAGACAGTTTCCCCATCCTCACAGACCTAATTATTTTGCTAGGGAAACAAAGCTAATACACTTAGAAACACTCATTAACTGTATATTGTAAACTGTAAAGTAATATTAATTTAGAAAAGGAGTCAGCACAGAGGCTGGAATACCCACAAACTGAAAGCTAGCATTTGATGGATGCCTGTTCTACCAGGCTCTATAGTAGATACTCTCCACATATATTATCTCTGTATTTGCACAGAGGTTCATGGACGAGGTGAAACTATGAAAGACTTGAGAGATGGTCAGGATGAGGGAGAGTGAATTGAAGGATTATAAATACTAGAGCTAAAACAGAGGGGGCTTCTTAAGGGTGTGTTCTATTTATAGGCTGCAGAGAATCCATGAGCCTTCTAAAATTATGCAAAATTTTGCCTACCTGCATACCTGAAACCACGATCGCTTAAGATAATGATTAAAGTGATTGAATCTTTCATTCTAGCAGAGTGAATGTCCACAGCTTCCTTTGGCAATATGTTCCAGGATTTAATCATTTTTAGTGGCTAGCATTTCATCTTACCTAATCTTGAAAGAAGGAAAAGGAAGTAGGGAAGTAGGGAGTTAAGGAAGGATGAAAAGGAAGGAAAGAAGGAAGGAAGGAAGGAAGGAAGGAAGGAAGGAAGGAAGGAAGGAAGAGAGGGAGTGAGGGAGGGAGGAAGGAAAGAAAGAAAGAAATGAAATGAAATGAAATGAAATGAGATGAAATGAGATGAAATGAGATGAAATGAAATAAAACCTTGGTCTTTTTGGGGGCGCCTGGGTGGCGCAGTCGGTTAAGCGTCCGACTTCAGCCAGGTCACGATCTCGCGGTCCGTGAGTTCGAGCCCCGCGTCAGGCTCTGGGCTGATGGCTCAGAGCCTGGAGCCTGTTTCCGATTCTGTGTCTCCCTCTCTCTCTGCCCCTCCCCCGTTCATGCTCTGTCTCTCTCTGTCCAAAAATAAATAAATAAATAAATAAATAAATAAATAAATAAATATAAAAAAAACGTTGAAAAAAAAAAAAAAACCCTTGGTCTTTTTCTTCAATTCCATCTGCTAAGGCACATGAAGAGCAAATATTGTATTCAGTACTCAGAAAACAGTTCTGATGCACAAGAACTCCCAAGAATATGTCACTCTTGTTAAGGTTATGACTTTTGGGAGCTGAGAAAATGATTTGACTCTTAATTTGTGTTACCTTCAGTTAGAAGTGTATTTTAACTCTTATAAATAAAACTGTATTACTTTATCAGTGGTATACCTGACACATTTGATACCAGAAACAGATAATTTTAATATCCCCTCTATAGAACAGTCACTTTCAGGAAAAAAAAATATGAATTTATATGAATAATAATGAAGTCCAGAATAAAACTCAGAAACATTTTTAAAGTTGGGGCGCCTGGGTGGCGCAGTTGGTTAAGCGTCCGACTTCAGCCAGGTCACGATCTCGCGGTCCGTGAGTTCGAGCCCCGCGTCGGGCTCTGGGCTGATGGCTCAGAGCCTTGAGCCTGTTTCCGATTCTGTGTCTCCCTCTCTCTCCGCCCCTCCCCCATTCATGCTCTGTCTCTCTCTGTCCCAAAAATAAATAAATGTTGACAAACATTTTTAAAGTTTTAATATATTACTAGACCACTTCATATTACAGTACAAAAAAGGAAAAAAGTAAAGGATTGATTCTTTTTATTTATATGAATGTATTTTAAATTAGAAAAAACTTAAACCTACATATTATTCTTCACAGTAGTGAGTAATATTATAATAACAAATAAGTGAATTATAATAAAATCAAAATTATAAAAAGATACAACCTACATATGTACTAAATTATACCAGTGATAGTTTATTTTGTTCTTCATTGCTTAGTTTTAAAGCACATTAATTTAAAAGAATTTTAAAGATTAGCCAATAAAATCAGTAAAATTTGTCACATATAAGCTAAAATTCATATTTCCCAAACAAGAATAATGCACCTCACAGTTGATACTGTCTCACTCCTAAATTTTAAACACAAATAAAAATTCTAAGCAGTCATGTAAAATGAGAGAATGTTTATTTCTTTGTCTTTGCAATCACTGTACTAGCATTGTTTATTTGAGATTAACTATTGAAATGCTAGGGTATGAGCTGCACAGGATTCACAGACTTGAACTACATCTGAAATGAACTTAAATGATTTTTAACCATTAGGAACTTACTTTCAAAATAATAGGTAAGCAGAGTCATTGTCCATTGGAAGTTCAATTATATAATTGCAAGTTCTCTGCATTAACTTCTGTGTAGTTAATTAAAAGAGAAGTAACAAAACTTTGCTGATTTAAGCTTGCATATATATTATTGAAATTCAACTGTAACCGCAGCATTTGTTTAGAATGTGGAATGAACAAATTTTATTTTCAGGAAGATTATTTTATAACTATGTTTAGAATTGCCAGCATGTTTTGATAGTCAGAAGTAGGAGGTCTTCATGTGATTGTGGCCACTCTTGATACCTAAATGTTCACTGTATTAGTCATTTAGTTTGATAGCTTTATTATTACTTCTAAATTATTTATAGACAGGACAACCCCTTATTTCCTGGACCTGAGGTAGACAGCCTCATTTTCAGTATACCACTGACATTTGTTATTCAGTTTATGGGAATTCTCGTTCTGCTTTAAATGCATGTTACAGGGGCGCCTGGGTGGCGCAGTCGGTTAGGCGTCCGACTTCAGCCAGGTCACGATCTCGCGGTCCGGGAGTTCGAGCCCCGCGTCGGGCTCTGGGCTGATGGCTCAGAGCCTGGAGCCTGTTTCCAATTCTGAGTCTCCCTCTCTCTCTGACCCTCTCCCGTTCGTGCTCTGTCTCTCTCTGTCCCAAAAATAAATAAACGTTGAAAAAAAAAAAAAACTTTTAAATGCATGTTACATTTAGCATGCAAAATTATGTAGTGCTAACTTATAATCAGCAAATAGTTTTCTTTTTATCTTTGATGATGCCCACTGAGTGTTCTCTGAAATGTAGCTGTCATTCTCTCTGACCTGTGTGAGCTTGAGGTGATTACCTGGTTTTTGCTCTGGAAAAAAATACCATTCTATGTTATTTGAGAGATACCTATGGAATCCTTTTATGCAAAGATTTATTTGTTTATGTCATGAATCTGTATTGGCTTGTCTTACATCATTCAAGAGGGATGGAAAAGGATAGATTCACTAAGGCAGTAGTTGTTAAAGTTTTGTAATTTAAATTGCTTAAGGCAACAAAATGCCCTATCTGCACTTTTAAACTAAAAATACCAACAACCTCTTTTTATGATTTAATTTATACATTTACACAGATGGTCATAGAAGGGGGTATTCATCAACATCTGTAAAGGTTGAGAAAATGATGAATATTTGTAAAATGCCAGAATAGAATTACTGAGTTTGCAGATACAGATAAAAAATACAAAATTTGAATATCTAAAAGATATTCTCTTCAAGCTAGTTTTCTAAAGATCTAAACATTGAGTAATTGTCTTTTGCATAAATTTCCCTTTTTATAGATGCAGTAAATTCTAACTAATTTGGACTACATTAATTAGGAATTTGTGATAATTCAGGTATAGGGTGAATTATACTTTTGTTTGGTCCAAATCCTTTCTTCAAAGATAATGCAAATGAATGTTGCAAAGGAGATTGAAGCATGGAGATTTAAAATACCAATGGAAACAATTTTTTTAAGCTTACTTAAGCACCTTAAGGATGCTCATTAATATATATGCAATGATATAATTTAAAATAATTCTTACATATTTTCATGAATCACCTAAAAATCTCTGGTAGCTAACAGCATTTCTTCAAAAATGTTCTACTTTTTCAACCTTTTTTTTTTTTTACCATTTCATTATACGCCTCATCCAAATTAGTTTACGTTAATGAGGTTTTTCTGAAATTATAACCATTTCTTAATATCTAGTACTATTCTCTTTTTTTAAAGCAAATGAATACATTTGTGACTTGGTTAACATTTCTCTGAAAGTCTTTTGAGTCAAGTGTTTGAACTTAAGTAATATCTAGATTTTATATTTCAGGTGAAAGAGACATTGTTCTGAGGGATGACTTACCCATTTTAGTTATCTGCACTGATCAAATTAACTGAATGATCAATAAATCACTGATTCTGTGTTCTGACCTGGGGCTATCTTGATAGACAAGTGAGGGAACCACTGTATTTAAGAATTATTTTACCAGTAACTGAGTGACTGGTCTGTTCCGAATTTGTTCATTGCACATTGAGACTGATCAAGTAGCCAGACCCCCAAGATCATACCAGCTGGTGACCCTTTTTTCAACCCACTGCTTTGAATCACAGGCAGAATTCAGTCAGCAATCTGGAAGAAGGAGGGACTCATTTGATTATGGCCACTCCGTACACCAAAATCTTCACTCTGTTAGTTTACCTAGAACTCTGAAAATTCAGGGTTCTAACCAGTTATGCACATTTCTGATCTAGTTCTTGCCACTTGTCCCTTTGCTCACCATGCTGCAGCCACCATGGCTTCTTTTGATTTCCGAAAATCTCCCAAGCTGCTTCTGTCCCTCCCACATTTTTGGTCTGGTCCAGAGTCCTCTTCCAGGTGTCACCTCGGAGAAGCTTTTCTAGACTCCCTGGTCTAAACTAGCCCACTCCCAGTAGTAATTTTATAACACCCAGTAATTTTCCTTCATGGAATGAATCACGGTTGGTAAAGATATCTTTATTTACATAACCGTTCGTTTAGTATCTGTTTTCAGTGCATGTGCATGTGTGCACACACACAAACAATTGTTGGCTCCATAAGGGCAGGGAGTGAGTATGTTTTGTGTATTGCTGTCTCCCTGGTGCCTAGCATAGTGCACACATATTTCTTGAATTAATAAGTGGCCCTAAAGGGAGATTTTTTTTTTAAAGAGTAAGAGTGGGGGAGGGGAAGATAGGGAGAGAAAGAGAGAGAAAGAAAGGGAGAAAGAGAGAGGGAGAATCCCAAACAGGCTCTGCACTGTCAGCATGGAGCTTGAGGAGGGACTCCATCCCAGAACTGTGAGATCATGACCTGTACTGAAATGAAGAGCTGGATGCTTAACCCACTGAACCACCCAGGCACCCCCTAAAGGGGATTTTTTTAACTTATGACACCCAAGGATTGGTTGAGAATTACTGAATCCATTCTCTACAATGAAAACTATATCTCACATGATCTTAAAGGTCCCATCCCCAGACCTTTTTTGCCTCTAGATTATCCTAAGGAAATGAAGGTCATCTTTTATCAGAGTAACTAAGGGAGAGAGTCTATTCTGTTTTAGATCCTCTCCTCTGAAGTCCGTTTGGGCCTAGTGGTCTTATCTTTTAATCCTGGGTTTAAATCCAGGGTCTTTTTTCTGGTGGTATAATGTTGGATAATTACTTAACTTTTCAGTCTCTTCGGCTAATAACACTTGCCTTACATAGTTTCATGAGGATTAAATGAGATGGTGTCAGTAAAGTCTTAGCACAGTGTCTGGTACACAGAAAACAATAAATAGTAACTATCTGTCACTATTTTTATTATTGAACTCAGAGTAATTTTTGTGACTTGTCATTGTGTTTGCAGTCTTCTGGCTGCTATGTTCTCTCTATGGCTCCCATTCTTCAGTTCTTTGAAGTGATGAGTGAGGCACTATGATTTTCCTCAGGGCAGTAGCTATAAATAGGTTCTTTATTTCACACAAACATGGCTACCGCTCCACTTTCTATGCAACATTATCAAATATTCTTCCAGGACACAAAGACCTCATATTATATTATTTTCCAGTTATTTTATGATGTTGTTTTGAAATTATAGAAAAATATTTTAACATTTAAGATGTTATTGTCCTTCAGTAAGACTATAGTTTGTCTTTTATAGTTGTGTGTATGTATTTTTAATTATTTTTCCTTTGTTCCTTTAGTTATCTTTCCTTTTTATTTCCCTTGATTTCTGTGTTTTATTACTTCCTTGTATATCCAGCTTTTCTGGTGTCTTTTCTATATCCTGTGCCAACTTTTCTTCCTCATCTTATCTATTAAATAGAGCTGTTTCTCAAAATTCTTTCCTCAGATAGGTTTTTCTCCCCCTTTCTACTTAATTTCTCAGGAATCTCATCCATCCCCAGAGTTTCATCTATCATCTTACCATGTGGCTCCCAAATGGGTGTCTCTAGTCCCAGCCACTTTGTTCAACTACCATTTGCATTTCCAGTTTTTTGTTGAACCTCTGCACTGTGCCCATTAGCAGCCTAACTAGAAGATGCCCGAACTGAGTTTTCATCTTTCTCTGCAAATTTCTCATCCCACCATAACTGCATTTTTTGTTAATCATTTCATTATTTTCCCAGTCAATTGGGCCTGAAACTTTTAGAGAACTCTAATTACTTTTCTTCTTCTACCCTTACTTTAATTCTGTTGGCAAGTAATTGAGATTCTCCATTCATTCATTCATTCATTCATTGATCCATGTAATCAGTATCTATGAAATAAATGCCTAGAATGTCTCAAGCAGCGTGCTAAGTATAAGAGATACAATGAAGAGGAAAAATCTTATAAGGGCAAGCCTAATGAAGGTTATTGTCTAGTGATGGAATACAGGCATTAATCAAATTATTATAAAAGTTAATAATTAACTTTTAGTTGTGAGATGTGCTGTGAAGAAAGGAATTCAAAGAGTTAGGATGTGGCCTAGTCTAGGGGATCATGGAAGGCTTCCTAAGGAAGATGTTTGGGCTAGGTTCTGAAGGATGAATAGGAATTAATTAGGAAAAGAGAAAAGGAATAGTATTTTAGGCATGTGCAAAAGGATGGTATACTATCATTATATTCAAGCCACACTCTATTTCAGTCCCTCAGAGAGTGACAGAAGCTGCTACCAAATGAAACTAGAGGTAGGTAAGAAGTAGACCATACAGATCTTGAATAGGGCGATTTTAGATTTTTAACCACAAATAGTGAAAAGGTGCTGAGGATGTTGAGCAGAGGAATGACATGATCAGATTTGTATTTTGAGAATATCACTCTGGCTGCCATGTGGAGATTGCAAGAGAGCAAGAGGGGCCTTTGAGTGATCACTAAAGAAGCTGGTGGAGTAAGATGAGGGCATTTTGGACTAAAGTGGTTGTGACAGGGACATAAATTATTAGCTGGATTAGAGAAATATCTAGAAGCTAAAATCTAGAGAACTTAGTAATTGATTGAATGTGGGTGTGGAGGTAGAATGTGACAGTGAGGACGATCCCTGGATTTGGCTCTTACAACAGATGTAGAGGGTTGCTATTGACAGACAGCAAATGCTGGAAGAGCACTAGGTGGTTTGGGCAACAAAGTATAGACAAGTGATACCACTTGTTTGGTATCACAGGAGTTGGGTTTTGAACTTATATTTAAGTGCTTTGAGGGGCACCTGGGTGGCTCAGTTGGTTAAAGTCCAACTTCACTTCAGGTCATGACTCACAGCTCGTGAGTTCAAGCCCCGCGTCGGGTTCTGTGCTGACAGCTCAGAGCCTGGAGACTGCTTCGGATTCTGTGTCTCCCTCTCTCTCTGCCCCTCCCCTGATCATGCTCTGTCTCTCTCTGTCTCTCTCTCTCTCTCTCTCTCTCTCTCTCAAAAATAAATAAACATTAAAAAATTTTTTTTAAAAAGTGCTTGAGTTATCCAAGTGGATATTCTAGGTCTGGAGCTCAAAAGAAAGACGTAGACTGGAGAGGTGGAAACCAGAAAATTATTGGTGTAGAGGTGGTTAGGGAAGTTGTAGTGTGGGTAAGACTCATCTCTTGATTGGAAGGTTTTGTCTGAGAAGACAAGAAGGCCTAAAACTGAACTTTGGAATATATCAACATTCAATGATTGGGCAGGGGAGGGTGAGCCTGCGCATGGTTCTGAAAGGAAGGTGGGGGGATGCCAACCTAGGAAAGAGCTGAGAAAGAATGCCTTCCAAAGAGGAGGCGAGAGGTCAGCAGGGTCAGGTGCACCGTATTGCTCAAGCAAGATGAGGAATGCAAAACGTTCTTGGCTTTAGCATGTAGGGCATCAGTGTGTTGGTGATATCTGTTTCAGAGGATTAATATCGACCAGAATCAAGCAGAGGAAATGAAGATATGCATACAATTTAACAAATGAATCTGTGAAAAGGAGCAAAGTGACTGGGTACAAAGCTAGGGGTGAAAGTGGATTGAAAGATGGTTCATTTTGAGTTGGGGAGATTAGAACTTGTTTAGACCCTGAGCATAAGGATTTGTTTGGGAGAGGAGGATTGAATATAAATGTAGCAAAGAAAAGGGATAATAGACTCGGGAAAGGCAAAAGAGAACAGCATCTCTGGGTTGAGAGGCTTGCCTTAATTGGAGGAATAGCTCCTTTTCTATAAAAATTCTGGCTTTTGGTTTATAATGCCCCTGAAATTTGAAATCTGTGTATTTAGGAAGACCATTTCTTCCTGTCTTGCTATGGTAAGATCTTTCTAATTCTTACTCTCCTGCCTTTTCTTTCCTTCTAGTAGGTCTTTGCTGCTATCAGACTGTGCTGAACATAAGCCCTCAGTGGCTTCTCATTATCTACCTTATTAAGTATGCTGTTTGTAAACTACCTTCCCATTGCTTACCACTTAAGGCCTAAATAATGTGGCACTTGCCTTTCTAACCTTCTCTTCCACTTCTACTCTACCCATGCTCACATTTCACTCAAAGTGATTATTCACATTTCCCTAAACATAAATTCATTTTTCCAGACATATTTTTCTTATCATAGTCTTCTCTTTATTGGGAGCATGATCTATTGCTTTCAAAATCCTTTCCATTATTGAAGGCCCATCTGAAGGCCCTTTCTTTTCTATAATTTTCATACCATTTTTTAAATCTTGGAGCAGGGGTGTTAATTTTGTTACCTCATTACCACAAATATACTTAGGAAAACATATAGCTAGAATATATCCATAACCACAAATTAGGGTATGGAAACTAGGAAAATCTTAAATTTCTCCTTCAATTCAATTTAATACTTAAAAAAAACCAAAATCATGTCTAATTGTGAAAGAAGAAAAATAATTATTTGAAGCATCTAATGCCTATTTCAGCATCATGGGCAATAGCACAACTTTGGAAACAACCTAAATATCCATCAAATAAGGTGCTGTTGGAATAAATTATGGTTCATCCAAAAAATGGAATAAACATATCCAACCACTTAAAAAGTTAGAAAAATTTTTAATTACTCATTTAAAGAATCTGTAAAATCTATTGCTAAGAAGAACAGGCAAATGCAAAACAGCATATGTGCTATGTAGTCATTTGTCTAAAAAGGGAAGAATGGAAAATGCACACATATGTGTATGTTTGCTTGATAGGCATGCAAATTATCTCTGGCAGGACACACAGAAAGTGACAACTAGTTGCTAGGTCTGAGAGGTAGACTTTTCACTCTGTGTACTTCTTTTATATACTTTTCAGGTGTATGGTTGTATTACCTAGACAAAAAATAAACACAAGTTTTAAAGTAACAAAAGTAATGGTTATTGGACACAAAATTCTATAGAAATCTTGGTTGGTTCAAGTTCAAAGATTATAAATCTGCCCAATATTATAACTGTTAATTAAGAAAATCATTCTTTTGAAATATTTCAGATCCTTCAGTGGAATTTGACTTTGAATCCTTTTTATCTCATGCCTGAATGATTGTAACAGCCTCCTTTTCTACTTTGCCCACCCCCAGCCTCCTCACCATACACACATAGTTTGTACTCCACACAATAACCAGAGTGATTATTTTATAAACAGAACTTAAACAAGGTTACTTGTCTATTCAAAACCCTGCAGGGATTTCCCATCTCCTCAGATTAGTTAAAGTCAAGATCCTTGCAATGGCCATTTGCTGTTCCCTGGATCTGAAATGCTTTTCTCCCATCTACCTGGTTAACTCCCTCACTTCATTTAGGTCTCTCTGCAAATGCCCCCTCAATAGAAAGACTTATCTTGATACCTAAAATGGCACCCCATCCCATTATAGTCTACCGTACTTACCATTCCTGATTGTTTTTATAGCACCGCTTCACTGCTCATAAATGTATCACTTATCACTTAACACTACCCTTAAATATATATAAATTTATATTTTATTATCTATCTCCCATGCTAGAATATAAGTTTTACTAGACCTGCATCCCACAACACTCAGAATGATGCCTAAAACATAACAGGTATTCAATATGCATTTGTTGAAATAAAGGATGAATGGACTGTCGGCATTAAATTCCTGCTTTTAGAAGATTTTTCCTACTCTGTCCAATATATGTGTTATATTCAATTCAAAAACATTTTATTGAGTCTGTACCATACAATAAGTACTTCAGAAGACTCAAAGATGAGTAAGACACAGTTCACTTTAATTATTATCATACATTATATGAACAACCTTTGTTGTGACTATTATTGGTGAATAGAATTTTTAAATGTTTATTTATTTATTTTGAGAGCACACACACATGCGTGCACACATGACTGGAGGAGGGGCAGAGAGAGAAGGAGAGATGAAGTCTAAAGCAGGCTCCCTGTTGTCAGCACAGAGCCCAACATGGGGCCCCATCCCACCAACCACGAGATCATGACCTGAGCTGAAATCAAGAGTCCAGCATTCAACTTACTGAACCACCCAGGCACCCCAGTGATAGAACTTTTAGACAATATCACACAGATTCAGAAACTAGAAGTCCACCTCACTGATTATATTGGGTAAATTTATATTTTTTATATTTATGGGTATTTTATATTTTTTTTTTAAATTTTTTATGGGTAAATTGAAGTTATAGGCATTTTTATTTTAGTTTTGCCTCCAGTAGACCAATATCTTACATATGAGAACATTGACAAGATTAATCTGGAATGAAAATTTCTAGTTTAATCTTGTACTTTAGTGTAGAGACCACCTTAATATGACTCAGGTTAGCTAAGTGACTACTAAATATGTACAATTGCATCATTTTTACTTAGTTTTATCTGTATGTTTTGAAAGGGTGTGGTATTAGTCTTTACATTTACATATTCACTTAATTTTGAATTATAAAATGTATGCTAGGTTTTAAAAATTGGTTTAGGGCTTGGAGGTATGAGTTTTACTAAAAACTACTTTGTAAAAGAGATTTTAAAATGAGTAATGATACATAAATAATATATTAAACATCTATAACATATTACTAATGCCATTCTTCAACCAGTTTTCTGATCACTGCACTTTCAAAGTTACTTTGCCACTTTTGTCTACTTTACAGATATTATATATCAAATATAAGGAGACACAATGCAAATTCTAATTTTAGATTTATTTTGTATCATTTATGTAAATTTCCTTAATATGGGAATGGAAGTAAATGTAATACCTTCTAGACTGATTAAAAATTAATGTGTGGAAGCCTGGGAGCCTAATTTAAAAGACCATCAGAAGACTTGAATTAGTTAGCTATAGACTCACAGCTTTAATGTGTAGACCTGAATTATACTGCATTACTTATCATTGAGTACCAAAAATCACTCTTATAAAGCACATAATGGCAATCCGTTTCCCCACTGAAAGATAGCAGCACTTTCAAACATATTAGATACTTAGAATGTAACTGTGAAATCACTGTAAATTCTGAATTGCCCTTCTTTATATTTCAAGGTAGCTGAGAATGAGCAACTAAAATTTCCCAGTTTAATATAAGATGTGAAGATAATTTGGGAGAGGTAGATAGTTTCCACTTTTGGGAAAATCATAAAATAAGTGACTCAAGAATATTAAGTAATTATTACCGAATCCTTAATGTTTTGTAGCATACTATAAAAATAAAAGACGGTATCGATGTGTTGCATAAAAACTCTAAGATTTAAAAGTTCTAACACATTAGGCCCCATATGCATAATTCTTAGAGAAAATTAGATATTTTTATAATTTATAAATGTTCTCATTATTTCATAGTCAAGATTATGTTGGTGTACAGAACACTAATTTTCCCATTTGGGGCATAATAACTTAGAGAATCTGGTTTATAAATGCATTCTATGTGGAGTTCATGATTAGCTCCCTTATGATTTGGGGGATAAGTTAAGGGCATATTTTCCTGGGTTTTATTTACTTCATCTTGCCTCGATTGAACTGTAGAGCAAATACTAGGAGTTTACACATACATTTATTATTAAATTGACTCAAATATTGACCCCCAAGCCCAGACAACAAGATAAATATATCTTTCAAAATTGTAATGTAATATGAAATGGAAAGTAAGCAGTCTTATTTTCTTAGGGTAAGCATTTCAGACACTTTTTGCTTAATTCTTAACTAAATTCTCATGATGTTAAAGAAATTGTGACATTAAATAAATCTCATTTTCTTATCCGTTATTTATGTTGAAAAAAATTCTCATAAACCTTAGGTTGGTGGGGGAAAAATATTTTCAAAATACAATCTCTGTAATTTGTGATATTCATGAATAGAATTTGGAAATTAATATTCTGGAACAAACTTCATCTTGACACATATGTATGATTGAGTTGTTTTTTAACTGTGGCCTAATTTGAAAAAAAAAAAAAAGGAAAGAATAAGGAGGAGAGAGCAGAATTCAATGAAATGAAATGATTTGGTTTCATCTTAAAGCATCTGGGGCTCAGATCACAGTTGACATGGTCAAGTTCATATAACTAACTGTCTCTTTAATGCCCTGCTTTACTCAACCCTAACTGGAAACGTATGGTATAGGTGAATATTCAGGAGAAGAATCTTAGATTGCTGGAAATCATCTAAAATTAATAATCCACCTATTGGGTGCCTAGGTGGTTCAGTCGATTAAGTGTCTATCTCTTGATTTTGGCTCAGGTCATGATCTCACAGTCATGAGAAAGAGGCTTGCGTTGGGCTCCACACTTGGCTGGGCATGGAGCCTGCTTGGAATTCTCTCTCTCCCTCTCCCTCTGCCCCTCCCCTGCTTGTGTATGCTCTCTCTAAATTAATTAATTAATTAAATTAATAATTCACCTTCACATAATTGAAATATAAAACTCACTGGAAAAATGATGCAAAATTTTCTTCACTTGGAACTTTGCAAAAAACAATTTAATTTTTTTAAAGCACTTTAAAAAAAAGACTTTTTGCTGTATTCTCAATGATTTTAAACTCAAACTGCAGTGTTTTTCTAGTTCATTATGTAAATTCTGTCATAGTTGTTAGGTCCATTTATAGCTTCTCCATGTTTCAATATGTAAAGTAATTCCACCAGTGAATCATGTTCCAGAAACACGAGCTTTGAGACTTTTAGCTGACTAATAGGCTACATTTGAAAAATTAACTTGATAACTTAAAGCCCACTAAAGAAAGAAATGAGCTGGGATGCCTGGGTGGCGCAGTCGGTTAAGCGTCCGACTTCAGCCAGGTCACGATCTCACGGTCCGTGAGTTCGAGCCCCGCGTCAGGCTCTGGGCTGATGGCTCACAGCCTGCAGCCTGTTTCCGATTCTGTCTCCCTCTCTCTCTGCCCCTCCCCCGTTCATGCTCTGTCTCTCTCTGTCCCAAAAATAAATAAAAACGTTGAAAAAAAAATTTTTTTTTAAATTTAAAAAAAAAAAAAAAGAAAGAAATGAGCTAATTTGCCTACATGGGAATGTTTTGATAACGTGAACAAATATATGTGTAAAGCTCATGTTTTCAAATACTGGCATTTTAAAACAGCAGCAACCCAAGAACTCCACTTTTGTCTAATGGTATTTGATAGAATCTAAATTGAGCCCAAAGAGAATTAGCAGTCCAGAATGCACATCATTTCTTCCTAGAGAACCATGTCTTTTCTCTTTAGCAATATAGAAATATTTGGAGTTGATGGTTTGTTTTTGTTTTTTTTTTTTTACATATGTACTCTAAAGCCATTGAATATGAAACGCTATGGCCAGAACTCTGGCCATGCAGGAATCCAGAGCACACCATTCACTCATTCCTGGAGTTGCACAGCGTGTCGACTATGCACAGATTGTAGCAACCTGGAGTGTTTCACTTAGCTATAAATTAGAAATTAGCAAGGACATTATGTCTTTGCAAACTAAAAAGCTCATATTGGTTATAATTTTGTCTGGACTTTGTTTTCAATAGATCCCAATAGATTGAGGATTGAATGAAGTAAATATCAAAGCCAGTAGTATGTCATTACTGATAGTGTAAGCCTTACAATTGCAAATACCAGCAGAAAGATTTACTAGCAATCTTTGGATTAAGTAAGCCTTGCTCTTGGGTGCATTTTATGTTTCATATGCTGTAGCTTTGTCTCTGAAAGTGTGTGATTTTGTCAATGCAACAATATGCAAAAAGCCTTTTAATAGTTAAAAATAGTCTGTGTTAAAGTAAAGATTTAAATAATGATTTAGCTACTTATTAGTCTTTAGTTTGTTTCTTAATATGTTTAGCTGTAGTATTTTAAGTGCCATGCTTTTATCTCAAACAATTATTAAAGCTTCGATATAAATAATTTAGTTGTTTTAATATAGGATTATAGTTTGGAGCAGAGGATAAAATCTGTGATGCAAAAGCATCATCTTACTTTATAACCATTTTCTCTACAAGATGCCTATGAAAAGAACATTTGTTGTTTTAATTGTAGAACACTATTATACATTTCTGCTTTACAGGGGATAATAATTTTCAGAGTAGCACCATGTGACCCTCTTTCCCTGTTGTGCCCCTCCACATTGCCACTTCAGAACCCCACCCCCAGAGCAGGCCCCAGCTGGAATGTCCCTTTGTCATGAAGCTTCCGTGATCGCCTCCAAACCAAAGAGATTTGCCCCTTCTCTAACTCCTATTCCTCTTTGTTGCTCTTCACACCCCACTTTACAATTCCACTCTCTGCTTTGAGTTGCAGTTATTTGCAAGCCTTTCTTTTCCTTCCAACCACTCTTGTGAGTAGGGGTCTTTATTTTTAATCTTTCTCAATGTCTAGCACGTGGCAGGTACTAAATAATTTTTTGGGCAACAATAATAATGTTTTCCCATTTTAATGTAGCCCATTTTTATGGTAGTTCATCTGACCTCTTTCTTATTTGGCCTTTTAGTGTATAGAGTTTTTCTGAAAAGTAACTGACCTCTTCTATTTCCCATGTAGCACTGCTTAACACACTGAAATCTAAGGTCTCAGAAAAATAGGCACCAATAGTTTTACTGATGCAATTTATTTAATGAAGGAAAGAGTTCTCATTAGTTTTCAAAAAGCAACCGGATGGGACTTATTGGTAAATAAATAGTTGAGGTCTTTGTTCTTCGCCACTTTGTAAGTTTGTCTTTGGACTGTCCTTTCTATACAAAATGAGCACAGTTTAATGTCATGTTTCAAGATCCAAGGCACCTCTCTGAAGTCCAAATTAGGAATAAGGTAAAAACCAGAAATGGGAGTGTAGTGCATTTTAGAAATTTTTAGTGTTATGTTTTTATTTTTGAAGCAATGCATTATCTCTGTCTTTAACTTTTTTGTTTGGACCAGTGGGGTCCACTGGGGAGGAGAGATGTAGAGATTTTGGGAAAACAAAAGGCTTTAGTAACAAAAATGGAGATAAACAGAAGAGAAAATTCCAGGATGTCATTTCCTGTCAAAGCTATTCCTCTGCCAGTAGATGGTCAGGTTGCTACTGGGGTGACCTGTGAGAGAAAGACCTAGATACTGATGAATTCTTATGTGGAAGTCAGTATGGTGGTTTAGGTGACTTTTGAATTCTGACAATTCTTGGCAAGAGGTTTCTTTGATCATTGCCAGTTAGGGGCATGGTAGCACTTTTGGCGGGGAAGCAGAAAGCAAGCCATTAGAGCTAGACAAATACATGTCTGCTGTTTAGTCACTGAGGTGTAAAGTAAGTCAGTTTGGTCAACCAGGTCTCTTAGAAGTGATACAAGAACCATTGTTGATTGGGCTTGATTGTGTTGCCTAGTTCATGGGTTTTCTGGCTCTTGTCCTTGTTTCTTTCGTTCCTCAACTAAGGAGAGTCCTAGATAATGAAGTCAGGTTAATCGTGTTACTATTTAACAGTGTCTCAGTTTCACTTGAAGATTTGCCCAGGATTTAGAAGCTGTTGACACTGCCCCAGACACAGTACTGAGGATAGCAAAGTGCTAGTACCAAGAATACCACACGGGAGTTGGAAAGATGCAAATGTGAGGGAGTGGTGCCTGCCACTATCTTTATTCCACAGTCCTTCCCAAATAACATTCAGTAGAAGCTAAATTCCCTTGGTGCACTTCTCTCCATGCCCCAAAACTCAAAAGGGAAGTGGATCATGGCTATGGAGAGTTCTTTCCATCTTGGCATCCAGTGAGGCATCACTTAGCTGGATCTTTATCTCAAGTGCTAATTGATGCTGTTAACTTTCTGCAGTGATGCCAGGAAATTGTAATTGAGGAAATGACACTCTGCTTATCTTGTGCTAGGAGGTTTTATTTAGAGAACCGCACGTTTCGTTTCATTAGCCGAAGGGCACTAAAGTAACATCACACTATTTAGTATACTGGAAAGATGAGTTATTAGGTCTCCTGATACCATGTAGAAATTGTTATATACCTAAAAAGTAAGACTTTGTGAGCTCTTCAGCAGAAGGATCAGGCCTAAGGTACTATACTAGTGTATTTTCCATTAATTAAGTAGTTTTTTCCTACTCATAGAAACTTCTATTAAGACATACTCTTTCACTGAGTCATTAAAAGCAGCATGCTTTTTTTGTAACTTTTCCCTTTTAATAAAATTATAATGTTAACTTAGTGTGAGTATGTGTACGTAAATGTGTGGGCAAATCATTAAATAGGGGTATCCAATGTAAGCATTCCAGATCTACAGAATGGCTTCTACACCTACCTGTGTGACTTTTGACATGTTATTTAACTTCTCTGTGCCTAGTTTTCTGTTTGTAAAATGCTAATTGATAATGGTACCCACCTCAAAGAGTATTATGAGGATTAAATGAGCCAATACACATAATACATTTAGAACTATGCTTGGCAGTGGTTCAGTAATATTAGTCATTACTATTATTACTTCATGTTATCAATTTTTAAATTTTTATTTGTGTATTTTCTTAATTTATATCCAACCGTCTATATCAACTAGACTTAACCGTTCTTAGTTCATAATACATAAAGAACTTATGTTGTACTTTTCTCCTTCCTTGGTATCGTTATTTTTTTCCAGCTTGACAGAGATCAACATGAGAAGTCCTTAAGCAAACCAACTATAGCAAACCAAGTCCTTAAGCAAACCAATATAAGTCAATACAAGGCTATTGACCTTGGGTGATCAGCGTTCAATGCTAAGAAAATCACTTACATATCTTTAGTTGAAATACAGAATTAAAACCTGGCTCCTTCTGTCCATTTTTACTCTCATCTCCCTACTTACACATGTGTGCACATTCACACATACGCACCCCATCTGTATTCAGCTTGCTGAGGAAAATGAGTGAAAACACTAGTGCAACCATCTTCAAACACATACATGTATAAGGAAAACTGACATTTTATAAAGTTTTTATTTTAGAAATTCTCTAATGAAAAGTCATTTTATGATAAGTTTATCATCTATTTCTCCTTTATAACTAAGCTAATATACCAGATAATATATGTTTTAATTTGTTTTGTTTTTTCGTTTGCTTCTGTCAAATGCATGTTTGTATTTTCAGGTTCTATTCAAAATGAAATTGAAGCAAATATACTTAGATTCTTTTGTTAATATGTTTATTAGTGCTAGATGCCCAAAATATAAAATCTGTGTTCTTTAGGCAGAGAGAGGTTTTTCAAATGTCAACAAATTGACCAAATGTTTTCTTGTTTTACTGTAATCTGGTTTTTGATTTTTAAAGATTTTTAGTAGTCACTTGTCTTGATTTCTTTTCTTCCTTTCGATCTAGTATTGAAGTCACAGTTCCACCTATACTTTGTGTATAAGTGAGTGAAACCCTAACTGCTTTGACTTCAGAATCTCATCTGAGATGAGAAACAAGGATTGTCCCTACCTCCTCTGTGGCTTAAATTGTCTGTTCTTGAGGGGCGCCTGGGTGGCTCAGTCAGTTAAGTGACCAGCTTTGCCTCAGGTCATGATCTCATGGTTCCTGGGTTTAAGCCCTACATCGGGCTCTGCGCTGACAGCTCGGAGCCTGGAGCCTGCTTCAGATTCTGTGTCTCCCTCTCTCTCTGCCCCTCCCCCACTAGTGCTTTGTATCTCTCTCTCTCTCTCTCTCTCTCTCTCAAAAATAAACATTAAAAATTAAAATAAATAAATAATAAATAAATAAAAATAAATTATCTGTTCTTGGAACTGGAATCATCAAAATGATGCATGAAGCACATGTAGATGACTCTAAAATGTAGCACCATTTCCACCCACCGGCAAGTTGCTTTGTCACGTCAGTTGCTCTCAGAGCAGAGCCCAGAAGAAAGTAGATACAGGGCAAACAGGCTTTTAGCTGAAGGGAAACAAAGTGGGATGTTTGTGGAAGGACATACCCAAAGCAGCTTGATGCCAGCTAAATGTTTGAAAAGTAACCCCACAGGGAGTATTGGGAGGGAGCTGATGACAAAGCTCACCTTCATCACAATTGTGGCCTGGTGCTGTTGTCCACTCACGTAATGTCTGATTTTAAAAGACACAGGTCCTCTGTGCTATAGAGAAGGTTTCAATGTACAAAAACCCCTTAGATACTGGTTGGCCACTTCATGAAATGCCAAAACCGTAGTTGAGTGCTGAGTTGTAAATGTCCGTGGTGCCTATGAATGAATGTATATTTTCCTGCATGATCATCCATTGTGGTGTTTGTAAGTAGCAAAAAAAATGAGCCTGATTTGTTCTCCTTTGTAGAGCCAGGCCGAGGCCCACTACAAAGGAAGTAAACATGCCAAGAAGGTCAAAGCACTAGAGGCAACGAAAAATAAACCCAAAATGGTTTCTTCCAAGGACAGCGCAAAGGCTAATCCCAGCTGCTCCATCACTCCAATCACAGGCAACAGCTCTGACAAATCAGGTCAATGACACTTTTTGTTCTTTACATTCTTTGTGTTTCTCCTGGTCCCCTGCCCCAACCCTACACTCCTCCCCTCGGCAGTTGCATGTTACTCTCCATGATTTGTTTTTATGATATTAATATGTTTCCTTCACAGGAAGGGTTATGTGTTTGCACGGAATCTAGGCATTTGATATGTTACCATTCCATGTTGTTAAATATATACATTTAAGTATATATATGTGTGTGTGTAAATATATATATATATGTATATGTATATATGCATGAAAATAAGCAGAGGCTACTTGGTCACAATGTGTTTAGACAAAAATCAAGAAATGGATCTAATCTAAAATACTGAGTTTGTTACCTTTTTATTCACTTTATGTTTGGTTTTTGCTATAGCTATTTTCAGTGAAGGAATTCTTAAAGTTGTTTATTAATAGACATTTTTATATTCTTTTACTGCAGTAAAGGGGAGTGGAGGGACAAAAAGGTGAAGTTTTCTGAGAGTGGCATTATTGAATGAATCTGGAAATGTGTTCAGTAATAAGAGATTTTGATTTTTGAAGATCTATGTAGAGTTCCCCTCATAGTTACATGAACTTGAGGATTTTAAGGGAGCTATTTAAAAGTTATGAATTGACTAACAGAACTTTACATAATTGGAAATGGGCTACTAGGAAATGCCTCCTAAGAAGAGTCTGCATTTCAGGGGTGCCTGGGTGGCTCAATCAGTTAAGCGTCTGACTTCGGCTCAGGTCATGATTTTGTGGTTCATGAGTTTGATCCCCACATCGTGCTCTGTGTTGACAGCTCAGAGCCTGGAGCCTGCTTTGGATTCTGTGTCTCCCTCTCTCTCTGCCCCTACCCCGCTTGTGCTCTGTCTCTCTCTCTTTCTGTCAAAAGTAAATAAACATTAAAAAAAGTAAAAAGAAAAAAAAAGTTAAAAAAATAAGAGTCTGTATTT
The DNA here is from genome assembly GCF_014898765.1 of Herpailurus yagouaroundi. Taxonomy (NCBI): domain Eukaryota; kingdom Metazoa; phylum Chordata; class Mammalia; order Carnivora; family Felidae; genus Herpailurus; species Herpailurus yagouaroundi. Next base: position 60,007,480 of record NW_024412395.1, on the reverse strand, counting down.
CATAGTCCAATGAAACAGCAGTTTTTCTGAGTAGATTCAAACTGAATGACTCAGAAAGAAGAGAAAAAAATCACTCTTCTAGCATGTATATCATGAAATTGGATGTTTAAAAGACTTTCACACACAACTGCCCTTCAGGGAGCAAGATAGATAAGTAATCTCGTTTCACTAACTGAGGAACAGTGTCTATGAAAGGAGACTAACAGATTATATCCCTTTCCCTTATGTTTGACTCTGTCTTCAGGGACCTCTCTGTTGTTGGAAGCGCACGTGCACATGCATGCACACACACAAACACATACACAAACACACTTCTCTTCTGAATCTCTTCTGCTCTTCAAATCCTTGTAAAATTTGAGGGGAAGACTTAACAATGCTTTCCTGTGGCTGCTCAGGGCCTTTGGAGAAGAGCAAATCCACTACTATAAGAGGAACTTTCAGATAGCCTGGTCAGGCAAAAAGACTATTTAGGAAGGGACAATTATTGATCAGGTCCCAGGAATGCTGCTTCTAAGAGCTCTACAGCCTAGGGTTGAGTTAACCCAAATTTGATAAGAAAACCTTTTTGTTCTTTGTGTGATGGAATCACTAAATCATGTTATCTGATGAACAAATACTAGATTATTACATCACACCTCTTCCCTTCTAAAGAATAAAGTCTTTTTATGTATGTTATGTAATTAATCTTTCACCCAGGTCTATCAGATACTAGGATAAAGCATTATCCACAGTTTACGAAATAGCAAACTAAGGCAAAGTCCATATTGCAGCAGTTATTACTGGAGGTTACCCAGTGTTTGGAAGAACAGGATCCATCATCTCCTGACTTCCTGCCTCGTTTCATTTTCTACAAGATATTGTTGCCTCTATGAAACATACCCTGCCAAAGGTTTTATTACCTGAATTATGCTCTTGAAGCAAAGCAGAACTTATACACAAAATGATAAAACAATGTGAGCCCATTCTTTCAGTTTATTTTGTGTTGCAAGCTAATAGCACAGTTGGTAGGTGTTGTGAATGTTCCAGTATTGCTGTTGTGTATGCTCAGTGCTCCCCTTAGTTATATTATTACTTGGGAATTGGGTTTGTCCAGGGATAGTAGCAAAAGTATTGAGTGGAAAGAAAATGTTAAAAATAGAGAAGGATCAACAAAAGTAGAGAAGACAATTAAAAAGAGAAGGAAAGGGGCGCCTGGGTGGCGCAGTCAGTTAAGTGTCCGACTTCAGCCAGGTCACGATCTCACGGTCCGTGAGTTCGAGCCCCGCGTCAGGCTCTGGGCTGATGGCTCGGAGCCTGGAGCCTGTTTCCGATTCTGTGTCTCCCTCTCTCTCTGCCCCTCCCCCGTTCATGCTCTGTCTCTCTCTGTCCCAAAAATAAATAAACGTTGAAAAAAAAAAAAGAGAAGGAAAGACGTGGAAGAAGAGGAAAGGAAGCACGAAAAAACAAAAAGTCAAAGACTAAGATACACAGCCAAGGAAAAAGCAATGTGGAAATAGAAAATCCAAATACAGGGGCCTGGGTCACAATACCTACTCAGGGGCCTGAGTACCTTATACCTACAAGGTACCCAGTGAACACATGTGAAAATTTAAACAATTCAAGGGACTTATTCCTACTGTCGAATACTAGTGACAGCTTAGTGAAAAAGACTTTCTAAGCACTTGTGTTTGCCTTGTGAGCATTAAGTACACACTAGAATCAAGTAGGAAAGAGAACTGAGGTCTAGAAGAACCGTAGGGGGTGAGAGTAGGGAGAGAGCCACAGAATCTCTTCCTCAGTAGCTATGTGGTGGTCTCTGACCCTGCATCCTCTGCTTCCTCCGCCACTTCTCTATCCACTGCAAAGTACTTGTGGTCTAACAGCATTGGCCTCACTCACTGTGTCATTGTCCAGACTTGGACTAGAAGTAATGGTAACCAGTGACATTTTGGAGTTACCTCATTTTCCATGTTTCCGTACTCAAGATATGTGTAAATTATTTGGTAATTCATTGGTCAGCTTATTCAGATTACTTCTTCCTTTCCCTATGTTTTCTATAAATATTAACACTAATGAACTTATTTTATTTGTTCTGTCATATCCACAAAAGCAATACCAAAGTTGTTGAAAGGTGGCACTACTTAAAAATAAAGTGGGTTGTATTTGCTAAATAGATATATGTTCTTCTGTCGCCTTCAACTGAATATCAGTGTCTAAGCAAGAATTCCCACATGCATTTAGTAGAACTTTCAAGTTAGAAAATTAGAAACTTTGTCCAGCTGAGAAATCTGGTCTAAACAAAGTAATGTGTAATCTATTGCTAACTACCTATTTCTGAATCCTTAAAAAGCTCCCACAGCTTTGTCAGAGTCCTAGATTTTTCAGAAACTGGTTTTGATTCCATTTAAAACTCTGTTTTAGAAGAACAGAAGACTTGAAATCCAGTCCTTCATAAATGGTCTACGTGGAATGTAGAGAGGAAGAGGAAGGGAAAGGGCAGAGGAATAGCGACTATGACACTTAACTGACCAAAATGTTTTATTTGAGACAAATGTTTTATTTGTCTCTAAGAAATCAACCAAAACTTAGAGTAAGTCACAGTGCAAAGTCATGGTTGACTGCCAATTCTTATGAGACCGAATTTCCCTAGCATTGGTCTTTCATTTCTGAATGAGGAGTTCCTATCAAGCAGACATGTGCAGTAGCTACAGAGAAAGTTCTTAGATATTTAAATCAAAAGTGAACGTGTTGGTTACTTGATGTCTCAGCCACCAGATTTCAAATATCCAGATGTTCACAGCAACCACATGACCAGCTAATTCCATTTCCATTCTCATATTTTAGCATCAGTAACTTAGCAATAGAGAACAAATCATGTTCAATTGGCACAAATCTTGAGGGAGAGGAAATAGATATCAAGGAAAGGAACTCCTGGGAGTGGAGCATCCTGGGATTCACCAAACATCAGTCAAGGAAAAGTATTATTTCAGAGTACCTAACAGGGAGCATTGGACCAACAGATAACCTCTGTTTGTTCCTTAAGAGCACAGATTATTTATTCTTAGAAGCCGCCTAACGATCTTCCAAGAGTTAGAAAAGCTTTATTACTTGCTATTTTGGCACTTGGGACAACCTTTTTTTGTTTATTTTATGATACATTTGGAGATATAATGTGGCTCATATTGTAGCTGGGTCTGTGCAATACAAGTAGATTTACTTTGATGGAGCTCTCAGATATAAAAATTTCAGGGTATCATGGCAAGCTTTCTTTTTTTTCTCTCAGGTCAGTATACAAAATGAGCTTAAGTTATAAGAGTGTGTATTTCACTTACTGTAAGAAGCTCTGACCACATGATTGAAAAAATTAAATATGTTTCATTAAAGGCAGTTAAAAATAGTTGTCCCATTCACATGTTAGAAGTTGAGGTAGAGTTAAATGTAAAATCCAAAGAAATGGCTTCCTGGTCTCCCAGGATCTATCCCAACTTTTAACGATGCATCAATGGGAGTTCAAAACATGGTAGGAGGGAGGAGAAATGTGCTTTAGGAGAATTAGGGTCAAAACACAGCAAGCATTAAGCAGCTTCAGGAAGATGACTGGGACGTATTAGCCAGACACTCGACCCAAATATCTCCCTGGAGTTCAAGTGTCATAATGCCATATGACGGTACACTTCCCTGTGCTAATATGCCCTATACATCAAACTGAATGCTCTTTGTGACAGTATTTAACCCCTCATAACAGGTTCAAAGAAACCCAGAGCCTTCAAAAAACCCTATTTCTTGAAAATAATAAAATATCTTTATAATCAACCTAATGATAAAATATTGTGATAGTCAACCCTAATGGTCCATATGTCTAGTCTTTAGCACTAGATTTTTTTAATTAATTAGATATCAAGTGGGGAAAATCCGTTTCTAGTTCAAAGTATATAAAGCTATTTAGAGCTAAACAGCCTTTAATCAGTTGCTGTCTGAACAGATGAAAGCAGATGGAATGATTCAAAATGCTATAGATATATTTATGAATGCAATTAAGAGCAAAGATAATGAAACCAGCATGTTCTGGTTGAAATATAACAATAGGAACACCTTAAATTCATTCAGTTTACAAAATCCAGTAACATACATTTTTGTATGACCCTCTCAGTAGCCCTGTGACTGTTAGGGCAGAAATTGGTATCCATCTTTTATTCATTCAGGCAACAAACTTCATGTCCATTTATTTATTCAAGAAATATTTACTATCTATACTAAATAATATTGCATATATGTATATCTGGCCAGATACTAGGGTGCAACAATGAACAGAAAGATATTTTCTTGCCCTCAAAGAGCTTCCAACTTACTGTGTTTTTTTAAATGTGTTAGATATTAGGGCTACAAAGGAAAAATAATACATAGTTACCACCTTCAAGCTGCTCTCCAAAATATAGTAATGATGAGGACCATGGATCTAGGAAACATGAAATAGTTTGTGTGAGGTTGCACCACTCATATCCCAATAGAGTCAGAACAGGAAGTCAGGGCTTCCTGTTCAACGCATATGCCATTATTCCCATTACTTCTAAACTTCTCTTACTTAGGAATAAATACAAGTATCCCAATGGGCCAAGTCAGAAACCACTAAACCACTTTTTTAAGAATTAGTGAGTAGGACCATACTTTAATTTTTTTCCCAAGTTTTATTTAAATTCCAACTACTTAACATGCAGTGCAGTATTAGTTTCAGGTGTAGAATCTAGTGATTCATCACCCACACACAATGCCCAGGTCTCATCAAAAGTGCCCTCCTTAGGGCTGATGGGGGGTGGGAGGGAGGGGAAGGTGGGTGATGGGTATTGAGGAGGTCATCTTTTGGGATGAGCACTGGATGTTGTATGGAAACCAATCTGACAATTTCATATTAAAAAAAATGCCCTCCTTAGTACCCAACACCTGTTTAACTCATCCCCCTGACTACCTTTATATATTGTTTTTAAATTACTTGCTGACTATTGATATTTTTCAGTAAAATATATGGCATTGAAAGAGTCATTAAGGCTTTGTTTTCTTAATAATCCTTAGTTCCTCTGCAGTATGTTGTCTGTAGCATTTAACTGTAATAGAACAAAGCTTTAGAGGCTACAGATCTTTTCCAGGGAAAGTTTGAATGAAAACACTCATTTCGGGTAACTGCCAAATGTTCTCAAAGCTCCAGTTTGACAATTATAGATTTTATGTGTCTAGAGCCAAATATACTCACTGAAATAGAGGTGGACACTGGGTAAGGCATCTCCAATATGGCAGAAACCTTGAACTGCACCCCAAAGGGTCCGGCTGGGTTGTCCTGAACACCGTCCACATTTTCAGTGGCATTCTGAATCATTCCATCTAAAATATTCCCACTAGGAATAGGGAGATGGTTTTGTTTATCCTATACCCATGACCCTACCATGGGAACTGTGAGATGACAGTGTCAGAAAAGACAAAAGAAGGAAGGAAAGAAGACAGAATACCTCAGAACAGCTCATTTTAGTCTTCAGCATATTGTGCTTTTGCACTGGGGCAATTCCTCAAGTATGAACCCAAAGTAGTTATCAACTTACCTGCAAAGTCTGTAGTTCAGCTTTTTATGGTTACCCTATTGCTTTACAAAAGTGTATTTTCAGTTTCGTCGAAGAGTCTTTCTGCCGAGGATACAAACGGAGAGACCCTCGCCTCGTCATTTTTATGGGTTCCCCTGTGTGTTTCATAGTTTTTATGTGTTGTTACAAATGGGGCCAAGTTTTCCAAATGACAACTTCTCATTTCCTCTAACGGTCACAGGACTCCATCGATTAGCCAGCAAGGTCTTTGTAACTGCCTCCTCCCCCCTTTCTGTCTCTAGCAACAGGACCTTGTGCTGTTTAGTAGAAGAAAATGATAGTTTTCAGCTTTGACAGCATCTGTCATTTATAGACAAGTGCCATCATAAATTTGGCATACATCTATCCGAATCCAGGAGGCCGAGATTTAGTCTCCCTCATAAAATAATAGATTAACTATATTTATGACAAACATCTTAAGTCTGAAATTCTGGGGTACAATCATGTAGAACATAAATTGAGTCCCATCTGTCTAAAGAGAACAGACCATTATACTAAGGCTCATATTTTCATGAAATGTACATATATCATTAAGACTTTCAAAGTCAATTTAAAAAATGAAACTGCCTCCATCTTTGCCCATGCACCTTGAATTTGACAACAGCATCCTGCCAGGCAAGGCTGCAAATTCTTAGAGAGTTAAGTGTTGTCATACTCTAGAAACTAACTTCTGAAACTTTTGAGCATTTTATATTGCTTCCAAATCATACTGAGCATTTATTGTTAGTCTCTCGACTTCTGAAAACTATTTCCTAACATTGCTCTAAGAAAGTGAAGCAAAAGTTGAGACTCACTTATGATTTACTGAAGCTCTATTAACATAATTTACTTGGGACATGTTATAAACAATTCCAAGAAGCAAAACCTCAGATATCTCCTTGTTATGGCTTATATCACTATCAAAAACTTTTCTCATCTTTAGACATATTTATTTTAACCGGTATTCATCTCTTTTGATTACACTTATTTACAACCCTTCTGCATTGACAAGATACTGGAACATAAGAGGATTTTGTGTGTACATTGAATAATTTTATAAATGCACCACTATAAATGCCCCTAAAATTTTAATGAAGGTTATTGCATACATTTTATTACATTCCACTTATTTACTTCAGGAAAAATTCTCTTATAGTGAAACATTTTTTTGAGATTGGATGGATGATCAAATAGAATCACTCAATAAATATTTATAGATTCTTTGTTCAGGGCACTGGTACTAGGCGCTTTGGGGGATTCTAGGCCCAGTTCTGATGGTGCCACACTAATTTAGCTTTATAGAATAAAGCTTAAAGTGTTTTGCATAGAAACATTTATAAAGTATTTTCCACTTCCCTGACTTCTTTCTGCGAGAATCAGGTTTACTGTTGTGGAAACGGGCATGGCATCACACATTAATAGCTTGGTGTTCTCATTTTTATAGGCCAGCTCTATCAGAATAAAATATGCTGTGGTGGTAAAAATGGTCTGTAATCTGTGTTGTCCAATATGAGTGCCATGAGCCACATATAGCTATTCAGGACTTGAAATGTGGCTTGTGCTACTGAGAAGCTGAGTATTTAATTTTATTTAATTTTAAGTACTACACATGACTACTGAATTGGACAGCACATCTGTGGACCGTGGTACTCTCTGCTGTTTTAACTAGCCATGACTCCAGAAAAGGCATTCACTTCTCCGAGCCTGTTTTCTCATCTGTAAACTAGGAATAGTGCGCTCCCCGCATCACAGTGGTGTTTTGTGGATCAAATAAAGTGACTTTGAAAGAGCATTGCAAAATGTAAAGCATAATAAAAATGCCCATTGTTGATATTCTTAGTTTTGAGTTGTTGTTTTTTTAACCTCTTGTGGAGTGGCCCCTTCCTGCTGCCATCAGTGAGAGGTGACAGGTGGCCCTTGTAGTGGTCAGCTATCATCATCTGCCATTATGCTGTACCTAATATAGTTGATTCTAGAGAGCCAGATCCAATCTTATTAGACTTACCTGCAAACATAATTTTAACAGCAGTACTACTAATAATTAATGTGTAACTGAATGATTATTGTGTATCTGATACTTACATGCTAAATGTTTTGTGTATACTATCTTATTTAATGATACGGTCCTCTGATGGATACTAGAAAGTGAGACATAGCAAGGGGAAATGATGGCTCAGAGTCATCCAGAAAGGAAATAGCTTCAAGCCCAGATTCCCACCCAGGCAGCCTCTCAAATTCACTACCATGATATGCCACCTTTGAATAAAGGTCCATGAACTATAACTGCATGTGCTTTCTGAAGGCTATTTGAGATTTTTTTTCCACTAAGTGATACTTCTAGAAGTCTGACACTTCAGAAAGGGGTGTTATTTCTATCCCCACCCTGTTTTACAGCTGGTTTTATTTTTGAAAAATCAAGTTTTGAGTGGCTTTGAATAAGGACATATTAACCACAGTATGATTTTTGCGTGCCATTTACATACCTTGCATGTGAGCTTGAACTCACACAGATTAGCTCCACTTCTCACCGACCAGCTAACCTTAACCAAATCATGTTCTCTGACCTGTTTCCCCACCTATAAGATGGGAGGGCTCATACCTACCTCCCAGAGTTTTGGGGATTAATGAACTAATAATGCCTGCTTCAGTGCCTATCATGTAACAGACACTCAATAAATGCTAGCCATAAAAAGCAACTATTGTTCAAAGAACTTTCCCAGCCCTGTCCTTTTGATTCTATGATCATTTCATGCCATGCTGCCATGCAACAGTGACCTGAACTTACATTTCTCTTTATGTGCTTATTTTATTATCTCATGGCAATTAACACTTGTGTTTTCCTTCCAGATATCAAGGCTTGATGAGCCTGACTCTCCCAGTGGGATATGTAAATATATAGGGAAGGTCCTTCTTGGTCTTCCTCACATTTTTATAAGTGGAGGAAATGTCTTTCTATTCCTTCTCCCACAGGTTAACGTAGCTCATCCATCATGGCCACTGTGGCTCCGGGTACTTTGTCCTGCACATGGCAGTCACAGAGTTAGCATATATTAAATTAATACCATTAAAAAGAATTTAATGGGGAAGCTGTAACACCTTCCCTAGACTGTGGACAGGGCAAGAAGACCCTGGTTAGCTCTTTTTTCTTCATCTTCAATAAGATACATGCCCCACCTCCTAGGTCAACAAACTGCTCTATGCACAGTTACAGTGCTACAAGAAAGGACAACCCAACATACGTCCATTTGTTGAGAGAGAAACCTGGGTGCTCCCTGTGGAGAAGCAGCCCTGTCTGGAGACAGGATTGGCTACTGAGGAGGAGAGGGGTGGTGTAATCAGAATAAGAAACACGCTCCTACCTAACAAGTCCCTTCTGGCATTTATGTCAGTAAATGAGAAACTTGTCAGCTCATACATTTTGCTTCTGGCTTCTTGCAAAACATTTTCTTAGTGTGCAATTTTTTAATAATTTCTGTATGCTATCAACTAGTTAGCCTCTACAAAATATGTGCTTTGTTTTCTTTCAAATATGAAATGACATAAATACTAGAATTTCTTGTCATAATAGACATTATTTTATTCTTTGCTTTCAAATATTTAAACTTCTGTCAGAATTTTATGATAATTTTTACTCATTTGATTAGCAAAATGGTCATATTTAAGTTAAAACAATTTGCCTTTCCTAGGACAATATCTTTGTTCTTACTTCTCCATTAATAAAATATTTTTACTTAATGGGAAATTAGGGTGCCACATTTTGAGTTAAGGAAAAGTTATTTATTTTATTCTTTTCAACAAAAATTTATCCAGTCTTTTGATTAATCCATAAGAATAATAATTAATAACTAGTAAAGTTTTTTAAGTATTTTGAAAATTCATTAGTAGATGTTCTGTTTATGTTACTTATGGCATTTTAAATTGAGAAAACTCTTTTTTTAATTTTTTTACCTGTATTTATTTTGAGAGAGACAGAAATAGTGCGAGCAGGTAAGGGACAGAGGGAGAGGGAGAGAAATCTGAGGCAGGCTCTATGTTGTTGGCTGCAGAGCCCAATCGCAGGGCTCAAACCCACGAACCTTGAGATCATGACCCGAGCCATAACCAAGAGTCGGATGTTCAACCAACTGAGTCACCCAGCACCCCAAATTGAGAAAACTCTTTTGGAAAGCAGCATCATAGAATAAGTCAAAAACCATGAAAACATTTATTCCATTCATTTTACTGTTAATTTCTCTTCCTACAATTTATGCCAAGGAAATAATTCTAAATACAAAGCAAGAAAAATAAAATGTTACATATGAAAATGCCTCCTGTAGCATTATTTGTATTAATGAAAGGTGGAAGCAAAATGATCAGTAGAGGGAAGTTATTTCAGTAAAGTCCTTATACCTGATAAAATATGCAGCTTTACAGTAAGTAAAAGCAACATAAAAATGCATATAATACACTAAATCAAAAAGTTAAAAAATATATTAAATCAAAAGTTACAAAATGGCCTATCTATGTATGTGTTATTAAGCCCCCACTGCATGCTCTGTGTCGTACTAGGCACTGGGTATATGATGGTGGATTAGGCAGACTTGGGCCTTGCCATCATGACAGCATACTGTCTGGAAAGGTGAATACTGAACAAGTGATGACAAGCTTAATGAAAAGAGAGAGATGTTGATCTTGTCTGGGAAGGAAAGGAACACCTCGGCAGGGGATTTAAGCTCTCTCTGCCTGGTGAGAAAGATGTCGGCCCTGCAAACAGGGGCCCAGATCTGGGGATGGAAGAGAAGAGGATTCTCATCAGAGGGACCGGTTCTCCATAGGACTGTAGCTGTGAAAGCCTATCTGGTTTAAATAATTGAACCAATAAAAGGACACTTGGGGACAGAGAAGGGAATTTAGGATGTTGGTTTAAAAAAAAAAAGTGATTGAAACGATAGCTAGAAACAGAAAGAAGGCAGAATGAAGTAATGGGCATAAACACAAAAGTTCTTAATCTCTTTTGGTACCATGGATACCTGTGGCCGACAAGTAGCCTAGTCTCAGAATGATGTTCATATTTGTTTTCGTTTTTTTTTTTAAGTAATCTCTACGACCAACGTGGGGTTCGAACTTGTGACCCTGAGATCAGAGTCTCTTGCTCCACCCAACTGAGCCAGCCAGGTGCCCTTCAGAATAATGTTTTTAAGTCCATAAAATTAACTTGTACTTTTACAAAGGAAACCAACTACAATAAATACAGTTGTCAAATGTTTGTTATGATATAGTAACATAGCAATAATGTGTTAAATAAGATCTAGCAACAGGTGTAATATCTACCATAATTTTGAAGTAATGATGAGGCACAGTGTTTCAAGCTTTTTATGACAACTGTAATATCTGATGACAAGATCTTATTCCTATTGGTGGGCATAGTCACAGGTACTGCTAAGACTGCTATAGTTTTTTGCCTTCATTTATAATTGAAGAAAACGCTAAATTTTTATCAGAGATAAATGAAAATAAAGGTACATTTTCTTGCCACTCAAGTTCATGGATTCTGTGAATTCATGGGCCCCTTGGATGTCTGTAGACTCCCTAGGTTAAAAACTCCTATTTAGGGGAGACTGGGTGGCTTAGTTGGTTAGGTGTCCAACTTCGGCTCAGGTCATGATCTCATGGTTCATGGATTTGAGCCCCGTGTCGGGCTCTGCTCTGACAGCTCAGAGTCTGGAGCCTGCTTCAGGTTCTGTGTCTCCCTCTCTCTCTGCCCCTCCCCTCTTCACATTCTGTGTCCCTCTCTCTCTCAAAAATGAATACACATTAAAAAAATTATTTAAAAAAAATCCTCCTATTTAGTGTGAGAGGCTTATGGGTTTTTTTCCCTCTATTTCTACATACTGCGTTATTTGCACAATAACTTCCAATGATTTGATGAGTTTATATATCTCAGGGCACAGGTCAGATGGGAAAGAAACTTTTAGCCATAAGTCCCCATGTCACAGTATTCCCAAGGGATCTAGATAATAAGAAACTCTAGACAAGCCCCTTTGGGCACTCAGGCCTCTGGAATTAACATCACGTTTTAGAGGAGACTTTCTGTGGTCAACAGACTTTCTCCTGCGACCCATATACCTTAAATATAAAGCTACCTTTGACAATTTCATAATAAAGCAGATTGAATTTAGGCACAAATGCTAGACTCAAAATGTGAAAGTATGATTGGCTTTTAGCACTATATTTTTTAAGAGGATTGGTAGCTTTTTTACACCTGAGAAGTCCAGCTCCTGAATGTCTGCAGTCTCCTTAGGACAGGCAGTACCCAGGTAGGTCCGTGAACAGTGACAGCCCGTACCTATCTCCATGGAGCAGCCTAAGGCGATGAGCTTGTTTGAAGAAAGTAATTTTTTTTTGTATTTTCTCTATTAAATAAAGATATAATTTTTTAGATGAAGAAAGACTCAGTTTCCTCAGTCCCTCTCAAGCTGACCTTTCCATTGTCAGTGTGCACCCCACTCTACCTAGAGTTTCAAAGCTAACACCTAATCTCTGCATCTAGAAGGAAAGACGTGGGAGGAGCGGAATTCAAATGTTTTTCCTTATACCTGTGAATCGATGTTTCCTCTGTAAAGGGCCATTCATTTAGAAGAAAAAGAACCTGCTCCTCATTCCACCTAGAAAATTAGTTTTTAATCTTATTCCTGGCTTTTGAATCATTATTGGACCTACTCCCTGGGGACTTGATTTGAGTGACAGGAGTTACTTATTCTGTTTTCCATAATAAAGCTGCCTCAGAAATAACTGTTTCACATCTCTCGGTGACAAATCGGAAAAGGGGCAATTTTTCAACGTGGAAAATTTGAAATATGATTTCTCTATTGTACAAGTCAAATGCCTAGAAAACTACACAAAATAGGAGAAAGCTGTTCATTAGATTCAAACTCCAGCAAACCAGCCCTCTTTTGTGCTCCCTTAGGAGAGTGACATGTTCACTAATATCAGTGCCAGCTCATTGATACAGAGTGTATGTAGGCTGCCAGCTTTTAACAAGGAGATATTTGGAGGGGCCACTGTTTTATCTGAATGTTAGACTGGTAGCTTCTGCTCCCCAGCCAAGTGGCATGAAGGACAACAGGGCAATTGTCGTGCAGAGCTGGGCAATGACTATCATTTCATTGGGCCACAGACTCACTGAGTGGTATAGCCCAATGACCAGAACCAAACTGACATGGGCTTTCAAATGGGAAGACCAGGATATCCTAACTCAGGATTGTAGTCTGGCAGGAAATTACAGCACAGGACCTATTTTGGACTTACAAAATTGGCCACCTAACTTTCATGGATCCTAAGTTACTTAAAATAAATAAGCTTTTTGTTGTTGTTGTTGTTTTTAACGTAAGGACATACAGATAATGATTCTGTGAAGAGTCACTTTAATTCATAGACAATTTTCCCTGCTCCCAGGATTAGTCTAAAGGCCAAGATTTGAAAATCACACGTAAACATAGTTAATTAGGAATTAGCAAGCTTCACAGTGATCAACTGTGCTTGAAGAGGCAGTGTTTCAGGGATTTAGCTGGAGGCATGGTAATGTAGCATTAGATGTAAAAGACTCCATCAGGATCAGCTTGACCCAATGTATAATATTTGAGTGCCCTGAGAATTTTAAAAACTAGCTTTAACTTCCATGTCTATTCTTGGTTTTTTGTGTCTCTGAGCTTGTCATATAAGTACTCTATTTTGTTTTCCACATCTGCAAAATGGCATAAGCCATATAAAGAACTCTTTCTGTTTCCAAAGGTGGTTGAGCAGCTCACCCTCAAGTGATTGAGTGATCCCTCAAGGGATTGAGATCAGACATTTTCCAACAAGAAGTCCTGTGACTAATAAAGCAAGTCAGCTAGGCTAGTAGGTGTTGTGACATAAACCAGCCTATACTGTTCTATGGTGGGTGATGCTTGAGGACACCTGGAATCAGATCAAATCTAAATGAGCAGTCTAGTTGGAAGGAGCTAAATAGGTGACTAGAGGACTCCAAAAGTACTGGGTCAATCTCCAGCCACCTGTCATAAACGTTATGTGCCTTGGGGATCTGGGTTGGCCATGAATGGCATCTTCAGTAAGACACAAAGTCTGCAAAATGACACCTTCAGTAATGGATATCTATTATCTAAAAGGGTGGAGAAAATTAGATAATGGCATAAGTCATAGTACTTGAAATTTCTGAACGAATATTATTGCATAAATATATCAATCATGTAATTGTTGATAACTCAAATGAATATACTGTGATGTTATTGGTTAATGACTGCTTACCACATTGCCAAAGTGGGTTGTTGAGCTACAACCATCTCATGAGTCTCCCAACATAAGAACCATAGTGTTGCTATGACTGAAACCTTGCCATGGTGACAGGGTATCAGTTTAGTTGCAAAGAGGATGGGCTATACTTTGATGATAATTTGTTTTCACGTGTGCTTCATGCTTATTATTTATATGCAGGTTTATGTAGGATTCCTAATAAAGGAGATAATAAAATCTATAGATTTTTTCATTTTATCAAATCAAAAAATTTGACCTGACACATGTACTTGTTGTTATGACTCTGTCCTAGTACATCTCAAGGATGTATTCTTAAGAGAATTGTTTCAACCTCAAATGACATTAAATATTGATTGCATATATATATCTTCAGCAACAATGATACAAGTATTTTATATAATCAGTAGTGGAAATATCTGTTCTGTCTATGTTTATTTCACTGGTTATGATTTGGCCATTAACAGTGAATTTCTACTATTTTTATTTGTGAAGCTAAAAGGCACTGCATGAATTTAACATTCCTTATTTCATCATATTATTGCCCACCAATGGCTTTCTGTACACTGGGCACACAGATGAATTAGGGCATTGTTGTAGGACTCAAGAATCTCTCTATCCTGGTAATAATTTTAATTGTGAAGAAATGACAGTTAATGCAAGGTCAACATATAATTATATGAAGAGGATTATGAGAACATACGGAAGGGGAAAAGAGAGGAGATGGGCTTGGGGACTAGAGGTAGTATGATCTAGAAAGAAATTTTATAGTAATCCACAGTGAATATTGAGGGCCTAAAACGAAGCAGTGGCACACAGTAGATGCTGAGTCAATGTCTGCTGGATAAGGCTGATAGAAGAAATATTTAGAAGATAATATCAATAAACTTAGGCCATTTATTACACATAGAAGCTAAGAGAAGGAAGAATTCAAGAGTTATTGATGACAGGTCTGACATACAACTAGTAATGTCATTGATTAAAATGGGGACTGCTTGGAAGGGCCCTCATGTGGAACATATCATTCATTCAGTACCAGGCATGTTGAATTTGAAATATGCGTGAAACATCTAAAAATAGATGTCCCACAGACTATTAGGGGCAAAACATCTTGAACCTGCGAGGAATGTAGAGATTTCACCTATGGATTTAGGAATCTATATCAATGTGCTAGAAGAGGTTATTGGAATGAATTAGATCATATAACACCCAAAATAGGACATGAGTGCAGTCTTGAGGCATGCCAACACTTAGGGGCAGGCAAAAGACCAGGAGCTGGTGAAGGGGACCTAGAGTAAGCTTAGAGAACCAGGCAAGGCCAGTGTTTGTGGGCATCAAGGGGGAAAAGCATTTCAGGAAGGGACTTGTACCCAATACACGGGAAGACTGGAGAGACACCATGGGTTTTGCAGGAAGGTAAGGATAAACAGGAAGAAAGGAAGTGGAAGAACCACATCCCATGACCACTTAAGTCCTGCACCAGAGGGAAGATAGTGGAACACTCCAGCAATGAACCAAGTCAGGGAATGACTGTTGAAACATGGAGTTTTCAGCATTTTGTAAACAGAAAGAAAGAACCCAGTACAAAGAAAGTAGCCAAAACTATAGGAAAGAGAGAAGAAATGTAAAAGATAGAGAGACAGGTGGAAGTATATACCTCTTCCTCAGAGATGTAAAGAAAGTAGGTGCAGACAGAAGAAAATGTAACATCAGGGACAAACTCATTCAGCTTCCTCATTTCTCTACAAAATGGGAGACCAGACATTTGCTAATAAGAGGTTGGTGATATCAGTAGGGAACTTAAGAAGGATACATTTTCCATGGGGAAGCTGACTGGCTGTGTTTCTTCCCTTTAATAGGATCACTTTTTTCCCATTTGTCTGATTTATTGACCTGTTCTTCAGGTACATAACTTTTCACTATAGATGTTTCTAATTTAAGCAAATCTAATCCGTAAGATCATAGAATTTTAAAATAAAGGTATGGGATTATTGCATTGCCAAAAGAACTCTGTTTCAAAAAAAAAATCTTTTAAATAGTGCATTCAAATAGTTCGAGGTCTTTTTGCACATACATTCCAGGAAAACATCTAATAAACAAAAGGAGGTAGAGTGACTGCTGTATCTGATTGTTATCTGCAGGGTTGGTCTTTCCTTCGTGCTCTTTTAGTGCAGTCCTGCTATACTACAAATGAATATCCCTTTCTTTGTGCATCCACCAATAGAGTGATGTGCTAGCATCTGTCCATCTTTTATTACATTTTGTTTAGCAAAGAACTCCAAGGTACCAAACTGGCTTGCTCATCTTGTAGTTTGTGTGCTGCTGCCTTTTCTACCCCCTCCCCTCCAGAATCCATTAACTATCTTAATGCACTCCACTTTGAGCTTTAAAATATCTGTCATCAGTTGGTGGCTTCCGTCACTTTTACTGTGTCAAACGTGTAGATAAGGAGAGGACAAATGAAGCAAGGAGTTAGGAAGACTTCTACAGTTACACCAATCGACAAACCTACAGATTTGCAATATTATTTGATTTGGGGTTTTGGGGTTTTTTTGGTCTGATACAGAGCCCTGTCAGCTTTTTAGCCTCATCTCTCTCAAGACAGCATAACTAGTAAGAAAGTACTTACTGTGGCTGACACCCATCAATTTCTCATTATTCAGAAAATGGGAAGATAAAACAGAGGAGAACGATTTCAGAATTCCTTATCAAAGTGAGCTAACTTGGTTTAATGAGTGTTAAGCAGTAATGTGGGCATTGCTTTGTTTTTTGCAATAATAATGAGATGTTGGACAAAGTGCTTGTGAATATAGGAAAGCATATGACCCGCAGTCCTTTCACTGCATGCCTCTGTTGCTAGTTCTTTCTAGTGAAATATTAAGTATAAAAAGGAAAATGTAATTGTACAAAGAAGTGACAAGCAGTATACTTTGGTGACCTCAGAAAGTACAAAGAATAATTCTGTTAAAGTTGTGTCCTTGGTTTCCCGAGCACTTTTCTCAAGTTGGGGGGGGGGGGGGGGGGAAATGAGCACAAGATTTGACCAAGCACTTCACCAAAGAAGGTATGTAATCAACCAATAAAAATAGGCAAAGGTGTTCAATTCCATTAGTCAGTAGGGAAATATGAATGAAAACCTATTCAATAAGACACCACTACACCTCCACCTGAATGGCTACAACCAAAAGGACTAACAATACACAATACTGATACCATGTGTTAGGGATGATGCAGAACAACTGGAATTCTCATGCATTGCTGGTAGGAATATAAATCAGTACAACCATTTGGGAAAACCATTTCAGAATCTATGAAAGCTAGATATATATTGATAGAGATAGATAGATGATAGATAGATAGATAGATAGATAGGCAGATAAATTAGATCTATCCATCTAATGGCCCAGCAATTCTATTCCCATACATATATATGACATAAATGAGTATTTATGTCTACCAAAAACATATATAAGAGTAACCAAAAACTAAAAATATTCCAAATGTTTATCAATACTAAAATAAATAAATGGTGGCACAGTCATACAATGGAATACTCTCAGCAATTCGAAAAAAACAAACTTCTATGTACAACATGGATGAATCTGATACACATAATGTTGAGTGAAAGAAGCCAAACACAAAAGAATACATATTGTGTGATTACACTCTTATGAAGTTCAAAAATAGGCAAAACTGATCTAAGTCGATAGAAATGAGAATGGTGGTTACCTTTGGAGGGAGTGCAAACACCAACTGATTGGGAGTTCAAGGGAGATTTCTAGGATGGTGGAAACATCTGTATATCTTAGATATCAGTATCTTGTATCTTATATTTCCCATACATCTTCTGTTTCAACAAATGTATACATATGAAGAAATTCATTAAATTTTATGTACCTTATAGTATATAAGTTACATAAGTATATAAGCAAAAAAGGAAATTAAATGGTACAGATAGGAACATTATCTACCATATTAGTATATGTGAAAAATAAATGAGATAATGAATATAAGTTCTTAACACAGTGCTTGGGCTACAGTGAGTATTGAAATAGTGTCAGCTATTGATTTGGGATTACTATTGTTACTACTACTCTCACTGTCAGATATAACTGCCCGGAGCAATCATTAGGCTAATTTTTTGCTTTACATAAAAGTAAACTTCCCTAAATAGTATTGAGCCTCTGAATTCAGCTTCTAAGAACCATGCTCCAAACAACATTACTAGTTGTGTGTAAGAGAAAGCTTGTTATTATGGTAAAGTTTACTTCTTACTAAGGGTAAAATTTTTTAAATCTCAAAAATGTATTTAGTTCAAGAGTTTGTTCCCTTTCAGAATTAAGAATTTTTTTAAATTACTTTGAAACACAAATCATTATTAATCTAATGAAAAGATATCCAACCCCCTTATATAAAAAAAAATGAAAATCAAGTTAACAATGAGGTACTGTATTTTATCTGTCAGATTGGCAAAGGCAGTGGATAATTAGGCTGGTTAAAGGTACAGGGAAGCTGGCACCCTCTTACAGACAGAGAGCTCTAAGAGCATTAGTTTGTGCAACCATTCTGGGGTGCAGTTTGGCAACATGCATTACAAGTTAAAACATGCTCTTTGTGCCAGTAAATCCTCTTCAGGGTTTAGGTCCTAAGGAAATTATTGGGCAAGTATGCAAAGATGTCTATACGCAGTACTATTTATAAAGCTGAGTTACTGAATATATGAATTCAGTGGAGTGCAAATATGATTGCCAGTATACTCTATTGAATATCCCTTTCTCACTCCTCAGAAATATTATCAGATATCAGAAAGTCTCGTCTTATTGAAACTTTAGGCTCTTTATCCAGCTAAACACTTCCTTCTTCCTGGCTCAGGTTGGACCATGGGAAAGGCCATAGTGTGTTCTTCTCTTCTTCCTCAACCCATAATTTCTAGTTCTTGCCCGTTCCAATTGTTAGGGATAGGAGAAGGCATTAGAAAAGATAAATGAAGATAAAAGAAGGGCCAATGTTTTTGTGCTTAACAACAATCATTGATGCCCTCTGCATGGCAGGTGTCCAGATGCCCTGTCTCTGTCTCTCGAGGACCATGTGTAAGGTCTTCGTGCGGGTCTTTCAGTCCTTCCTCAGCTCCTAACACCAGAGCTCCACTCCTCAGCCTCTTACTGCCAGCATCCTAGTGATCAGCTTTTTTTGTGTCAGGTACCAATAACAGAGCTCGAGCCTGACCACCTTTCAAGATGCCCTATTGACCCTAAGAAAACGCATCCAACCTTGACATGCCAAACTGAGATTACAGGTCCTTCAGCTCCAGCTCGTCTGCCCCAACCTTCCTATCCCCTACTTCACCTGGGATGAGGGGTGGATCACTAAGGTCAGAAGTTGCCAGACTAGAAAATGAGATGCCAGTGTCTCTTCTTACATGCACTTCTGGCTTTACCACTTTGACTAGATTCAGAAACATCTAACCAGGACAGAAGCTCATGATGCCAGTGAGTCCTCCAATCCTTATATAGTCTAGGGAAGTGCATGATAGGATGCTGGTAGCAGGATAAGTTTTACTGCTTCTTGTAAATGCTACAAGTATGTGTCTGGGGGTCTCTTGGGGACTTTCTCTAAGATGCTGAGATATTTGATGCGAACTGCTTTCAGTTAGGGTCATGTCCTTCATTCTGAGGCAACCAAACTCCCATTCAGTATCTTTTTAACATTGTAAGAGTGCAAACCAGAAGTAACCCAAATAACAAAAGATTATTTAGATAAATTATAGTACATCCATATAGGTAAATATCATTTGTTATAAATCATGATCCAATTCTACATTTACTGACATGGAAAGATATTCTTGATTTATTGCCATTTGAAAAATGTGAGTTACAGCATGTTTCCATCTATTCACATGTAGTATTGTGTAAATTGTGAAGTAACAGGTATCATTTTAATAATCTAGGTCAAGTGTTGGCAGACTACTACCTGAGAGCTAAATCTAGTGTGCTTGCCTACTTTCGTAAATAAAGTTTTGTTAGATCACAGCCATACTGGTGGCTGCTTTCCTGCTATCGTAGCAAAGCTTAGTAGCTGCAATAATATGGCCCACGAAGCTTAATATGTTTACAGAAAACTTTGCTGACTTATTATAGGTGATGGAATCATGGGTGATTTTTCTTTTTTTTTTTTTTTGTCTGACTTTATTTTCTACATTGAGCATACATTTATTGTGTAAATCATGTATCTATTATTAAACCATTGAAACCTGGTTAGAAAAAACTTATATTAATAATATTAAGCTGAAGATTAAACCTTGTAAGCAGACTCATAAAAATTGGATTATAGCTTCCAAAGTTACACTGCAAAAAATATATATATATTGATCTATAATGTAGTTAGAATACTATTTTGATTGTTTTTAAATTAAGACCTATATGTGGACATGAGTCTTCTTGTTACCAACAGGATTAGTTTCTGAAAACTGCTTTTAGACGTTCACATGTACTGAGGCACCTGGGTGACTCAGTCAGTTAAGCATCCAACTCTTGATTTAGGCTTAGGTCATGATATTGTAATTGGTAAGTTACAGCCCCGCAGCAGGCTCTGTGCTGTTAGCTCTGTGCTGCTAGCTCAGGATTCTGTCTCCCTCTCTCTCTGTCCCTCCCCTGCTTGCTCTCTGTCTCTCTCTCCAAATAAATAAAAATAAACTTAAAAATAAAGAATTCCCACGTTCTTTTCATCATCTGTGTTAGCTTATTAGTCCCCTGAGCCTGTGTTTCAGGAATATAGTGCTAAGTTTGAGGAATAGGTGGGTTAACCTGAGTAAAGTTTTGTTGTAAAAAATAACTATGATAAATAAATAGTGAAGACTGATTTCCTTCACATGGTTTATCAAGTAGATATGAAAACAGTTCCAAAACGAGAGGTTTTCAAAATGCTTAGAACTTTGGAAAATAAGGGAATCAATGTGGATCGCCACTTTGAAGAATTAAATTCACTTGGATGCATAAATTACAGACATTTGTTACAAAGGGTAATTCTGATGTAGCTAAGCAAATTTTGCTTCCCAGTCCTGTAGGATGAAACCTTAAAAAGGCGTTTAAGTAATCAGAAAATAATGAAGACAGTCAGAAGAACCTGCTAATTAACATTAGGTGAGGGAATACTTGAAAATAGAATTCATATTAACCAGAAGTTCCAGATGACATGCATCTTTATTAAAAGACACAGAAGTAAACAATACATTAATTAAACTTCCAAATACACAAAATAAGGAGGCTTTAAAAATGCCAATAAGGAAAGAATAATATATAGAATAAATAAAGAATTAATAATATAATGGATTTTGATAAAAATATAAAACAAAATGAGAAATAATAAAATTAGGCTTCAAAGCTTATAAATTTACACATCCAGAAAGAATGCCAAAATTTAAATCTAGTATTGCTTAGTGGTTTTAGGATCTATTTCATTAACTAGCTAGTCTCAATCCAATGGCAGAATTTCCTCAATATGATGGAACCATTTACACATTGTCAAAGCAAAATTGATACCTACTATTCACAAAGATTAGGACTCTGGCCTACCTAGAGGATAAAAACTAAAACATAATTTATGTAAATATTAAATATACCATATGTCTTAATATTTTTAAAGGAAAATGGCCTCCCTTGGCATCCATTTTACTAGTTTTAAGATATTCTCTACCTTCTGATTCAATTCACCTTTATAATATCTCTCATTACACCTATTGCCATCATCTATGCTGAACTAGTAGGTATTCAAGCAAACCCCAAGTTTTCCAACACCTAAGCATTTCCTTATGTTTCCACCTGTAAGCATTCACTTCCTACTCTTTCTCACCTTATTCTATTCTTATCTAAATCTCACCTGCAAAATCTGGCCAAAATATCACTTCCTTTATGAAGAATGTCTCTTTCTTCCGAACCAGAAGAAATCACTTCCTGCTCCAAGCTCTCATAAATTAGAGATCTCTGAATGACTATCTCATTTCCCCTGCTAACCTTTAATTTTCTTAAAGTCTATACCTACTTTATTTACTATTCTCTTCAGTGTCTAGCACATTGTCAGTAATTAGCATTTTGCTAATATTCATTTGTTAATGAATAAATGACCTCTTCTGAAAAGGAGATACAGAAAGGAAATCTGTTTAATTTTTCTTAAAGAAATAGGAATAAAGAGGAAAAAAATAATTTTGTCCATATTCTCAATGTAACCTGAATAATTTGTTGAAGAGGATAGATATTTTCATTTAAGGCAAATATGCCTTAAAACTAAACAAAGCAAGACTTTATCACATCTCCAGTGACCATTATATGCCTTTTATAATGTTAATGCCATATGAAGTCCACCCTCTGTGCAGGAAGATTAGTACACTACCCAGTGAATAGTTAGAGAAAACATCATGCTCATTTATGCCACCTACCAATCTGTGGGACATTATTCACTTTTGATGAGCCTTAGTTTTCTCATCTTTAAGATAGGAATGACTGGGATGCCTGGGTGGCTCACTTGGTTAAGTGTCCGTGTCTTGTTTTAGGCTCAGGTTATGATCTCACAGTTTGTGGGATCAAGCTCCTGCTTGAGATTTCTCTCTCTTCCTCTCTCTCTCTCAAAATAAATAAATAAACTTTAAAAAATTAAAAAAACAAGATAGGACTAGTTATTTTCAGCCGTACGTATTTCACAAGTTTGTTATGAGAGATAATAAGATAATGTAAGTGATAGCACTTTGTAAGTTGTACCGTTCTATAAAACTGTAAGAACATATGAGGGAGACCAATATAAGGGACAATAAAATAAATATGAATAAGAGAGAGAATGAGTAAATGACTAAAACAGGTCAGATTCCTTAGGTCAAATTTTATGAAAAGATTTTACCATGCAATAATTTAAGTTTCCATCACAAGAAACAGAGTAATTCCATAGGAGCAAATGTTAAGATTACTGTTATTTCACTGCTTTGTGAATTCTATAAAATTGGAAAATCAATCTAAGGGATCCTTATAGGTGAGGGAATTCTAAGCCAGAAATAATCTTCAATCTAATTTACTTAGTATTACCATTTAAGAAGATTGATTTTAGTCCCTTCTCTCATACTGTGGAGGTCTGTTTAGTAAAAGTCTAAGATCTTTTCCATCATACTTTATGGCATCCTGAAGTCTTAATAAACTTGCTGGAAAGGAATATATAGATTGTGAAACCCAAGGATAAAAAGAGATCTGAGCATTCACTTATTCCAAACACCATCCAGATCTGGAATTCAGCTATAGAATCTGCTAGTCTTGACCCAGATGGATCCAATGCAGGAAAAGGATGGAAATGAACTGTTGATACCTAAATCAAACACATAGAAATATGATCTGCTGGTATTTTTGGTGTATATGTAAGTGCTGGCTTTGCCCCATATGCAGAACAGACACACACTATCAGGTTGCTGTTCCCCTACTCACTCCTTCCCTCTTGGTGATCCAGGCCCATGGTACACAGTTCCAAGTTAGCTAAGGCAATTAACAAATAAGTGTTAGTTTTCATTTCCTTCTTCTCTTAATACAAGTTTATCAGCGTATCTATAAACATTTTCTAAAAGCACCAGCTCTACTCAGCTTACATGTGTGATGGATTGGGCTGTTGCCTATGAAGTTCCAGTTTCTTTCCCAAAGGGGCCACTGAATAGAACCTGTGTTGAATAGCAAATGAACCCCGACGAGTTAGATTCTGTTAAAGTCACTCTGATCCTTCTTATAGCTTGCACCATGGGCCTTGAGAATTGTAAGCATTTAGTAGCTACATGATCAAAATGCCAAGATGTCTGTAAATGATTTGGCTAATCCTCATTATTGTGCTTCTGGTTAATGTCATTACTTAGAATTTATGACTTAGGGATGGCTGGCTGACTCAGGAGCATGCAACTCTTGATCTCAGGGTCATGAGTTTGAGCCCCACGTTGGCGGTAGAATTTACTTAAAAGAAAAATCTTATAATTTAGACTGGCAGTATTAAGTACAATGAATGAAATCTTTGCATCTTGTATTTTAGATAAATCACTTTGCCATTCGAAGAGCAGCAAAAACTTAACTAATCATAACCAAAATTAACCATATGTCTTCCCTCACCTATACCCCAACACCCCAATGTTAAAATTTTAACTTGGTATAAAAATTGAGTTTTAGCTTTATATTTATGTCCTAATTAAAGCATGAATAGTCAAATGAAACTACCATTGACTAATGACTTATTTCATGTTACCATCATATCATGTAACCATATTGGAAGGTAGTTGGTTTTCCTATATATTAAAGACCTCTCTGGAGCATAATTTACAACCGAAGGCTATCAGAAAGTTACCTGCTGCCAGTGGGAGAAAAAAGTCATGTTTCATAAGTCATCATATTCTTGGGGTGAGCTGATATTGGAAATTGATGGCATGGAGCTATTTTTCAATCTGGAGATTAAAACTACACCTAACAATCAAATTTCTAGTTTTAATTTCTTTTACATTAATTTGTCTGTGTTTATACCATGTACGAAGCTTTAATACGATCTTTCTGTGTCTCTCTTAGAAGATAAAGGGAAGTTAAAAGTCAACAGTTCCAGTCAGCCATCAAGCTCTGAAGGTGGCTCATTTCTCCTCAAATCAGGCACAACACCCCTGCCACCTGGAGCAGCCACTTCTCCCTCAAAGAGCACGAATGGAGCTCCCGGTACCTGTACCGTTCCTGAATCAGAAGAAGAAAAAGCCAAAAAATTACTGTATTGTTCACTATGCAAAGTGGCTGTGAACTCCCTGTCACAGCTAGAGGCACACAACACAGGTTAGCAGCTATCGTTTGAATTTAAATAATGTTTGTAACAAAACCAACCTTTCCCTTCAGAATACCATATCTTTTGTTGTTCAAACGTTGGGTTTGTTCAACGTCTTCTCCGCTTTTTTGATTCAAAAGACTGATTTTAAGAAAAGTATGATATGATAACTTTGGAAACATCAGGCAAAAGCTTAAAGCAAGTTGAAGATAAAACTTATTCTGTTCTTTATTTTCTCAAAAGCATCTAATATTTCCCAAAACTCATTATGACGAAGTGACAGAGATGAAGATAAATATCTATGCACAATGTTCACTGCAACACACTTAGGAAAAAAAGGGGGAAACAATTTAAAAGTCCCTCAGTAGGGAAAGGTCGAATAAACTATAGGAACCCAATATGAGAGTATATATTACTCAGTCATTAAAATGAAATTACTTTATGGGGCGCCTGGATGGCTCAGTCAGTTGAGCGTCTGACTTCGGCTCACGTCATGATCTTGTGGCTTGTAAGTTTGAGCCCTGTGTCAGGCTCTAGCTTGGAGCCTGGAGCCTGCTTCAGATTCTGTGTCTCCCCCTCTCTTTGACCCTCCCATGCTCACGCTCTGTCTCTCTCTGTCTCTCAATAATAAATAAACGTTAAAAAATTTTTTTAATGTAATTATTTTAAAAAGTATATGATTTGCTATGTGAAATTTTCAGGATATTTAACTAGTATGATGCCAATTTTGAAAAAAATACATACCTTTAATATACAAGCAAAACAAAACCTGAATAAAAAACTAAACTGAAGGGCACCTGGGTGGCTCAGTCGGTTAAGTGTCCGACTTCAGCTCAGGTCATGATCTCACGGTTAGTGGGTTCAAGACCCACGTCAGGCTCTGTGCTGACAGCTCAGAGCCTGGAGCCTGCTCAGATTCTGTCTCCCTCTCTCTGTCCCTCCCTCTTGCTTGTGCTCTGTCTCTCAAAAATAAGTAAAATGTTAAAAAAAAATTTTTTTTAACTAAAATGATAACAGTGGTAATCTCTGAGTGGTGAAAACATAGAATCTTTATTTTCTTTATGCTTCTGTATATTTTCCATATTTTCCTTCTAATGGACTCATGTTTTCCCATTTTTTACAATGAAAATGTGTCCAATAAGCAGCATTATTGTTTATAATAAATAAAAAATGTTTGTAATCAGCATTAAAATGATTATTTTTTTTTAATTTTATTTTTCAACATTTATTTATTTTTGGGACAGAGAGAGACAGAGCATGAACGGGGGAGGGGCAGAGAGAGAGGGAGACACAGAATCCGAAACAGGCTCCAGGCTCTGAGCTGTCAGCCCAGAGCCCGACGCGGGGCTCGAACTCACGGACCGCGAGATCGTGACCTGGCTGAAGTCGGACGCTTAACCGACTGCGCCACCCAGGCGCCCCTAAAATGATTATTTTTTTTAAAAAAAGCAATGAGAAATTCATCCTGAAGATAAACTTCTCAAGGGTAAGAAAACAAAGAGCTGTTCATAGATGTATTCTGTTCTTCAATAGCTATTTACCATATGTCTCTTTCTGTTTTAGGATCTAAACACAAGACCATGGTGGAAGCTCGTAATGGGGCTGGTCCAATTAAGTCCTATCCTAGACCTGGATCAAGATTAAAGATGCAGAATGGCAGTAAGGGGTCAGGACTACAAAATAAGACATTTCATTGTGAAATCTGTGATGTTCATGTTAATTCAGAAATTCAACTCAAACAGGTAATGTATCCTGAATTAATTAGTATCCAGTGTTGTTTGGGTCACCACTTGATTTTTTATCTAATCTATGTAATGGTTCTCACTATGCTCACAGATAAATTTACTAACCTTTATATGAGGCACACAAGATACAACATGCAGATGCTAGCGAAAGAAAAAGCACCAAATACTTACGTACCCACAAAAGTGGGTACTTTTACTGTAAGTCAGATCCAGGATAGGTGTTAGGGACAGATAAGCACAGCAGTCATCTGGAGCTTGTAGTCAAGCAGGAACTTCTGGAAGGCAAGATGTTCAGCCTGTCTTTCAAAGACCCAAAATCTGTTTATGGAGACAGATTCATTAGTCATGGCAGTAACAACAGGCAAAGCAGGGTAAGTACTACAGAGAAAGGAAAGGAATAGAGGCATTACAATTGGGGGGGTGGGGTGCAGGGAGGGCACCTGGGTGGCTCAGTTGGTTAAACATCCAACTTTGGCTCAGGTCATGATCTCATGATTCTTGAATTTGAGCCCCACATCGGACTGTCTACTGCAAGCACAGAGCCCACAGATCCTCTGTCTCCCTCTCTCTTTGAAACTCCCCTGCTTGTGCTCTCAATCTCTCTCTATCAAAAATAAACATTAAAAAAAAATTGAGTGGGGAGCAAGTCTTAATTTCAAGAGCACAGTGATCTTATTCAAACCACCTTGGAACTGTGGACTTAGAACTGGGAATGGAGTGACCAGCTATCTCTATCTAGGAGTTATATTTTACGTGGAATAAAGCTCACATTTAGATTCAGCTAATGCATCAAACTTTTTTCAGCACATTTCTAGCCGAAGGCATAAGGATCGAGTTGCAGGGAAGCCACTGAAGCCGAAATACAGCCCTTACAACAAACTCCAGCGGAGCCCGAGCATTTTAGCAGTAAGTTCACCTCACCTGCTCACCTGTTTTGTGGGTTTGCCTTGCTGGCTTGGGCAGGGACTGTGGTTTAGGAGGGTCTAGCGACTAATTGGTCCTGAAAGGTTTTGAATTTAAATAGCCCTCACAGACAGAAGTTTTAGGATGAACTGCTTAGTCCCTGCTGTAGGGCACCTTGAAGGAAGCTTCTTTACAGAAGAGAAACTGAACCTCTTTAGAAGCTAATCCCTTACTCATTACCAGGAACCTTTTCCAAAAGGCTGCCTTCTTTAGCTTATAAAGAAAAATAAAGGCTCAGGAACAAAAACAAGTAATGCCTGAGGAATCCTGGAATGGGCTGTAGCTGGGAAGAGGGCTTGCTTTCCTAAAACAAAACTCCATTTAATGCCTTCTCCCTTTCTAGAGGGCTCTCCCTCTTCCCCCTCCTCCATCTCCCCTCTCCACCCCCACGTGCCCCTGCCTCCAGAAATTAAAGTGAGTGTTTATATTACTCTCTTTCCTTGTCTAGCAGGCATGCTGGTATTCAGCCTGTCCTACCTGCTCTCAATATGTGTTGTTTTCACTTTCTTTGCAAAAATACCCAGGGGCGCCAGCAATAGATGTCATATAAATACCCAGATGGATGGATTTCATAATCTCCCTGGGATTTAGCCCAGTGTGGCATTCCATTTGAGGTTGAAACCGGATTGGCCAGCTGGAGGCGATGCTCCCAGCTTCTGCAAAGCCTCCATCTGATGCTGCAAGCAGGTGTTACCTGCATTAAACAAATCCAGTGTGCAAAAGAGAGAAATTAAGGATTTCTCCTGATTGCAAAAGAGAGAAATTAAGGATTGATTTCTGACTTTATAGGAAGGTTCCACCTTGGGGTTCCTTTAAATAGAGAACGTTTCTGGTGCACTTACAATCATTTCCAACGACAGAAATTTGAGTCGGTTGCAGTTTTTCAGGGATCACCCTTTAAGTGGCCAGAGAGAGGGGTGTAAACTGACTGTTTTCATGACTTTTAACGAGTCCCTCATGTCTTGAACCCCAGTTAGCTCACCCTGTGCGGCTCTTCAAAGAGAAGTGAAAGGTCACGCATATTCTCAAAAACAAAACAAAACAACCCTCTCAAGGCTGCACGGTGGTTTAGGACAAGTCAGAATTTTAAAATTTTAAACTGAGCTCCATTATTTAAGCAGGAAACCTTCTGGGTATGTTTGCTTGTTCTTTGTGAGAAGCAGCATAAAATAGCTTTAGTATCTACTCAGAGAGGCCCTCCGGTGTCCTCCGTGTCCTCGGGGCCCAGGGGCAAAGGCCCCCAAAAAAGAGCTGAAATGGAAACAGATCAAAGTAAAGGTACGCCCAGAGCCTTTGCAACCAGCTTTGTGACCCTAATTTCTTGACTTCCGAGAGTAAAGATTTTTATAATGTGACTTCTCAACGTCCATGTCGCTCACCCAACACACTATCCCCACCCCGTCCCTGGTTTTCTCCCTCCGCTAGGCAAAACTTGCATTCCAGAAAGACATGATGAAGCCTTTGGCCCCGGCCTTCCTGTCGTCGCCCCTGGCGGCGGCGGCGGCGGTGTCGTCGGCGCTGTCGCTGCCGC
Organism: Herpailurus yagouaroundi; assembly: GCF_014898765.1. Lineage (NCBI taxonomy): Eukaryota > Metazoa > Chordata > Mammalia > Carnivora > Felidae > Herpailurus > Herpailurus yagouaroundi. The sequence goes on along the minus strand of NW_024412395.1, from coordinate 59,978,558 downwards.
CCCGGCCGTCGGCGTCGCTGTTCCAGGCGCCGGCCATACCTCCCGCCCTGCTGCGGCCGGGCCACGGGCCCATCCGCGCCACGCCCGCCTCCATCCTGTTCGCGCCCTACTGACCGCAGCCCGCCCGCCCCGCGGCGCGCCACCCCGGCCCCGACTCCAAAGACTAAGAAATCACTAGGCTCCAGAGTGCTTTTAGGGACCGCTCCCGAAATTAGGGATCTGAGCAGCACAGGCTTTGTCCCCCCCCGTTCTCCACCACCCCCCCCCCCAACCCCTGCCGACCTCGATTTGTGTATCTGAGATATTTGGTTTCTTGCAAATGTATTGGTCAGAAAAAAATATATATCTATATCTATATACCATCCTCTATTTTACCATGGGTGTGATCTGGCTTAGAAACGATAAGGAATCTTTTCCTGACAGACTTGAAAACTAGGGTCTTCCTCCCACGTCTGTAAATAACTCTGGAATCCAACTGAGCACATTCTAGTGTGGAACAAAAATAGGTGAACACAAGTGCTTGCTTGTGGATCCCATCTTACCAACGGATCACAACGTTTTCCTTCATGGTGTACTATTGTTGACAGGGATTGTGTACTGTTTTAGACCCAAGTACTGTTGTATCCTGTGTAGTACTAGATCTGTATCTCTTGTCTGAATTCAACATTTTTTTAGTCGCTGTGTAAATGTTAGGAAGCAAAGTAGCTTGAATTCTCTCTAAGAGAACAAAAGATAATGTATTTTCTTTATTTCACGTTTCATTTGGTGATATTGAAAAGAACTAGAAAGCCATATAACATAGCTATAATTACTGTTTGCTATTTTTGTTTAACTTATTTTGTAGCTTCCTCACGAGTTTGAGTTGCTAAGCAAATGTATACAACCAGAAAAAGAGCTTCCTCAATTGCACATTCTTGCACCTCTTGTGCATTCTGCAAGGAGACAATGAATCCATGTATTTCTACGTAATTATCTTCTTCATTTTTAACCTGTTTTCATTTGTTAATGATGCTACATAATTTTGTGGCTCCCTAATGCAATAATGTACAGAAGATAAAAAAAAAATTTATAATTGAACAATTTGTCTTTCTGTTCACTGAATATGTTGCAGGTCTCGCTCCCATGCCCCCCCTTTCTAAACTGATATCAACAAGACTGGAATGTTTGTGGTATCAGGGGCAAGAGGCATCATAAAACAACAAAATAGAGTGAACTCTTTTAGAGCATCTATATCTGCAATCTGTAAATGGTAAAATGTCTGTGTATTTTTTTAAATGTACCTTTTCAATAAAAGTACAAAAAATAAAAATCTGTGTTTTCAAAGTTCGTTTCTCCTGAGACACCTCCAATTTGAAATCATCTGATGAACGATTTTCAGAAGGTGCAAAGATTGCTCCTTACGTATTTAGCATTTTCAGCTCTTATTCGAAGCATTTTTATTTGTCATGTTTATTCATTACTGTTCACAGCATCTGCATGATGCAAGACTTTACTGCTCTTTTCCCTCTGAATCCCTAAGAAGTCGGGCCAATCATAGTAGTAGCCTGATAAAAATTTGTGACTCTGATTTTTTTTAACCTGCTGTAAAGTCTTCTAAATCCCTAACCCATCTTTCATTTGTGTCCGAGGCATTTGTGATCTCCTTCCGTTCCACTCCAGCCCCTTTTCCCATCAGCCTTTTTTTTTATTCTTCCACTCATTCTAAGTGTAAAGATCAATATGTCACTATTTGTCCTGGTTTTCTATCTATTGCTGCTTAATGAACTACTCCAAAACTTAGTGGCTTAAAATAACAACCATCTTATTATATCATGATTTCAGGGGTCAAGAACTCCAGCCAGGCTTGGCTGGGCTGTTCTTCTATTCCTGGAGGCATCAATATGAAGTCTGTTGGTAATAGTGGGTGGGGGAGGCTGGTCTGGAGGCCCAAGATGGCTTCACTCACATGTGTGCCTTGATGGAGATGGCTAGAAGTATGAACTCTATTGGAACAGTTACCAGAGGACCTGCACATGGCCTCTCCAGCTATGTGGTCTCAAGCAATTACATAGTAACTCAGGGCTCCTAGACAGAGAGTACTTCAAGAGGCCTGGGTGAAAGTCAAAAAGCTTCTTATAAAATTGTCTCAGGACACCTGGGTGGCTCAGTTGGTTAAGCGGCTGACTTTGGCTCAGGTCATGATCTCTTCGTTCACAAGTTCGAGTCCCACGTCAGGCTCTGTGCTGACAGCTCAGAGCCTGGAGCCTGCTTTGGATTCTGTGTCTCCCTCTCTCTCTGCCCTTCCCCTGCTCATGCTCTGTCTCTCCCTCTCTCAAAAATAAACGTTAAAAAAAAATTTTTTTTAAGTACAAAATTGTCTCAATACTCCCAGCATGTCACTTATGCTGCATTCTACTGATCGAGCAAGTCACGGAGGCCAATCCAGATTCAAGGAGAAGGACAGTATTCACTTTTCAATGAGAAAAAGAGCAAAGACTGGCCATTTTTAATCTACCACTCTGTCACAGAATTTTGAGGGGAGTGGTAACAAAGCTATGACAGAGCCCCTTTCCCCCCCCCACCTTAAGTCCAAACCATACCATTCTTTAAAATGAGAAGAATTGGGGTGGAGCGGGACCTCAATTCTCATTTCTAAGAAGTTAAAGCCAGTGGATGACAGTACAGCTGTGATATATGGCGATAGGCTTCCTTAATCAAAGAGTTAATCCAATTGTTTAAAGATTGTTGGCCTTAAAATTCTAGGCTTATAATTAAGTTAGTGTTAGAGTCTATTAGAATTCCAGTTTGACATTCAGAATTTGAGTTTCTTTTTTTTTTTTTTAATATGACTCATTTGAACTCTATACTAGTTACACTAAACCATGGTTGGACCTTCAAACATAGCTTAGAAACATCATGCTCTGAAGAAAATGTGTTTCAGTTTAACACTTAGGAGAATTTTTTCATGGACTCCAACAGCAATTATATTTCATTTTCCTCTATCTCATTAATGTTTACTGCCGTCCTCAAAAAAATTTTAAATGTCAATATTTAAATAGACCCAGGAATTTGCTGATTAGATTTATAGTTAAAGATTTTGAAAAATCACCTCGGGGAGGAAGTACAAAAGAAGAGTGATTAATTAAAATGCCTGCCTCCCAAAGAAGCCAGGAGTAGCTTCAAGTAATGATGTATAAAGCACTATCAAACAGATATATCGTATCCACCCTGATTCTGAGGTGGCAGAGTGGGTCAGTCCTGAGGGATGTGCACATTTGAACTCATAGCCCTTCCTACGCCATTTTTAGTGGGGAAAGACTACCACTCTACCCCTCCACTAATTGGGAAACTTAAAAACTGTGCTGCTTACTCTGACCTAGCCCAGTTCTGGTCTCTGTAGAATATGAAAATTGATCTCAGATAGAATTTCCAGATAAAATATAAGACACCTAGTTAAATTTGAATTTCAGGTTAATGAGGAATAATTTTTAATAGAATATCTTAGTCATTTTAGTAAGGTATTGCACATAGTATAAGTGTGTCTCAGAAATAAAGGATGCAGTATTGGGGATGTACTTATAATAAAGAAAATCTCTGTTGTTTATCTGAAATTCAAATTTAAGCCTGTAGTTTTATTTGCTAAATCTGGCAACCCTGGTCTCAGGAGTACTCCTCTTCATCTCAAGCACCATGATTCTTCAGGAAAGAAGTCACCTCTTGGGTATTCACAACTAAATAACAAGCTTTTAAAGGCCCATTGTGAGATGTACTCACAAATAGGCAGAGGAAGGAACCTGCAGTAAATAAAATAAAATGATATATGGACACTGGGTAGGACCCAGACAGGGGAAAAGGTAGCCACAGATGCCCCTTTCCGAAAGCCACACCGACCCCTGCCTAGCAGCCCTAAATTATCATAAAAGCAAAAAACAAAGTGTTCATTTGTATTATGCACCAAACACACCACCCCTTGCTTGCTCCTTCTCTGCCCTAAGAGAATTCTTATATTCCGGAGCAGAAATGGTTATGAATTTTTCTCTCAGAAAGTGCTTTAAGGAGAACTACCCCGCAGTTGATATAGCTGGGAAAGGGAACCGTGGGAATTCCCAGTGGGAAAAAAACAAAGGAGAAAGAGCCGATAGATCATCAGGTGGAAATCCTGTTGTGCTAACATTCCCTTCAGGAATCTGAAGCAACTCACTGAGGAGGTTGAGTTTGGGGGATGTTTTGAGAAACGGGTACCCACTTCCTGGGGTGTCATCAGAGAGAAGGATATTGCAGGAAGGCAGAGATGACCAGGAACTCTTTGACAAAGATTAAGTCAGCATCGAGACGTACATCCTTGATAAGCACAAGCATCCTCGGGTAACAAGCAGAAGGATTACGATTCTCTGTAGTCTGCTATGTGGAATCTGGCATCTTTTCAGAGCGTTCCTTCCACCAGATCCTGATTTTGTTAATATGATGCCCCTCAATTAATGTCAGAGATGATATGGCCTCTTTGGGAAAAGCTCAGTTTTGATACTTTGGTCGATTGAGGTGGGGCTGTGTAGTGCAAGAGCAAATTCCATGGGGGATGCTCATCTTTGCCTCCTTCCTCTCTCCAAGTAATTAGCTCCATGGGGGAATTCATCAGCGATGTGGTGTAGGCTCTCAGCAGCTATGCAGTGTGGCACATAAGCAGACATAACGGTACCCGAATCACAATGGTTTCTTTGGCTAAAATTTCCAAAACCAGAATTACTATACAATGTATTCTTCTACTAACTACTCATACTGCATCACACCTTTGGTTGTCAGATCCCTTCTGTAGATACGGTGACCGTATCTTCATGTCATATGTACTTATCTATAGAGGATCACTCAAGCTAGACATTCAGCACCTCCTTTTCATATTTATTATAGTGAAAAATTAAAATTAGGATGGAGGAGAATTAAACAAGAACAATACACAATTTGCATTCAAAAGACCTGAATTCAAATCCTGTCAGGTCATCTATTTCTTAGTTCTGTGATTTTATGTCATAAAGTGATTTTATGGGGTGCCTGGGTGGCTCAGTCCGTCGAGTGTCCAATTTTGGCTCAGGTCATGATCTCGCGGTTCATGAGTTCGAGCCCCGCGTGGGGCTCTATGCTGTCAGCTCAGAGCCTGGAGCCTGCTTCAGATTCTGTGTCTCCCTCTTTCTCTGCCCCTCCCCTGCTTGTGCTCTGTCTCTCTCTCTCAAAAATAAACATTAAAAAAATTTTTTTAAGAAAGAAAAGAAAATGATATTGTGTTATTTCCCCAGAACCTCAGTTTTTCACATATAAGATACAATGGTACCCAAATCACAAGGTGGTTCTGAGACACAAGTCAAACTAAACATGTAAAATGTCACTGCAAATCATAACTTGCTCTATTGATTTTCATATATGTATAAATGAGATCATTTTTTTCACATTTTTAATTTTTAAATTTTAAGTAACTTTCTCTCAAATTAGTTAATTTTGAGTCTTTAGCATTAATCTAGACTCAGAGAAAAACACATCTGTAATGGAGAAGAAATAGTAAATTCATTAGTGTTATGTTCCTATTCACAAGGGTATAAAGTAATACTGAGATAAGAGAACCAAAGTAAATGCAAAGTATTTACATAATGTTTGAACTTTCTAAGTCTTATATTCTATATAATAAAAATAGAGTTTCAAGTTATAAAAAAATTACAACTACCATTATAAAAAATTTTTAAAAACTTCTTTCTGATGCAAAAAAACTAAAAAAAAAAACACTATAAAGGGAATTAAACATAAAAGAAAAACTAAGGAAAATATTTACAATCCATATGAAATATAGAGTTTCATATCCTCATCATACAGAGAACTCACAAAATGGGATGGGGGAATGCTTCCAGAAAAGAAAGACAAACAATCCAATAGAAAAACAGGCAAAAAGGCAATTCAGGAAAAAAAAAAAAAAAGCAAAATATGTACAAATTCTTAATAAACATGAAAAGGCATTTGTTATCACCTAATACAAATGAAATCAATGTATTTTTGATCTAGCATATTGACAAAAAATATATAAATTTTTTAAACCTTGTATCTGTGAGATTAGGGAAATGGGCCCATTCATGCACTGCTAGTAGTAATGAAAATTGCTTCAGCTTTTCCAGAAGGATGGTTGGTCATGTGTATCATCATCAGTTACCCATGACATTTGACCCAGGAATCCTATGTTCAAGACTTTATCATAAGATACTAACCTGTACATTTAAAAATATTTATGCACAAGTATGTTTCAAAATAGTGAAAAAAAATTCATCCATAGAGAATGAGTAAATACATCACGGAACCCATATGCAGTTGGAAACAGCACAACCATTTTAAATGATGACATAATTCTGTAATTACTGACATGAAAAGATGTCCGTGATATGTGTCCAAGAGGGAGAAATAAAAGGTTACAAAACAACATGTTGCGTATGATCACATTCGTATTAAATTTTAAAACTACACGTGTATGTTGGTATACATACATGGAAACATATCTGATAAGAGTGATTATCCAGACCGAGAGAAGAAGTTACTGCTGAGTTGTAGATTTTCATATGGCTCTACATTTTATTTTTAACTTCTGGTATAGTTTGAATTTATGTAATGAACACATGTCGCTGTTTCAGAATCATGTAAATACAATCATAAACAAAACAACTGATCTCCACTACACTATGACACAGAGACAATTTGCGAAGACTACAAGAAATTATAACTGGAAAATAAATGGGCAATAAATATCAAATAAGAATAGTTAATTGAACAACAAAAAGCAAGAAAAGAGCTTTAGTTTATTTCATAATTTTTTTCCTGCCTTGAGAAAAATATTTTCCTGACGTGTTGAAAACTGCAGTTACGTCTTTGAAAAAGGAAACACCCAACTGCTTAAATAATGTAAATATAATCTTAAGGTTTATGATTCGCAGGAGGCCTTGGTGACTCAGTCAGTTAAGTGTCTATCTCTCGATTTCGGCTCAGGTCATGATCTCATGGTTCCTGAGTTCAAGCCCCGTGTGTGCCTCTGTGCTGACAGCACAGAGCCTGCTTGAGGTTCTTTGTTTCCCTCTCTCTCTGCCCCTCCCCTACTTGCTCAGCCTCTCATAAATAAACAAACACTAAAAAAAAATAGTAAGTTGGGGCGCCTGGGTGGCTCAGTTGGTTAAGCATCCAACTCTTGGTTTCAGCTCAGATCATGATCTCACAGTTCACAGTTGGGCTCCATGCTGACCATGCAGAGTCTGCTTGAGATTCTCTCTCTCTCTCTCTCTCTCTCTCTCACACACAGACACACACACACACACACAAATAAATAAACATTTAAAAAAAGGTTTATGATTCTCAATGCCTCTCACAAGGATTCTTCTCCTCCGTCTCCCATGTTCTGGGCTCTTCTGTTACTCAACTAATTCTGTGCCTTTTATTTTTTTATTTTATTTATTTATTTTTTTAATTTATTCTGTACAACATTATCTCCTTCATCTTTTGCTTTTTTTAATTTTTTTTTTACATTTATTTATTTTTGAGACAGAGAGAGACAGAGCGTGAACTGGGGAGGGTCAGAGAAAGAGGGAGACACAGAATGGGAAACAAGCTCCAGGCTCTGAGCTGTCAGCACAGAGCCCGACGCGGGGCTCGAACTCACGGACTGCGAGATCATGACCTGAGCCGAAGTCAGACCCCCAACCAACTGAGCCACCCAGGCACCCCTCTGTGCCTTTTATTACTAAGCACCAATTCTTTGGGAGTTGTATAACCAGTGCATAGATTCGTATAGCTGCAGTTGTTTTTTGACTGTGAAAAACTGTTCCTGTTTATTCAAGGAATGACATTATTATAAGATCAAAATGCATCTGTGTCTCACTGCTGACTGGAATTGCATTTTCGCTATAGTATAGAGTTTGGTGGATAGGCCACCAACTGAAAGAAGAGGTAGCGTTTTCCCCTCTCTCAGAGGACCACCATCCCCGGTATATTTATCTGATGTTTTCTTCACTGCAGTGTAGGCAGTGGGGAAGAATTGCACATGAAAAAGCACAGATTATATAAGTACTTTGGAAAATTTCCTTGAAGAGCCCCTGACAGCAGTTAACCTATACAAGGCCCCAAAGCTTCAAATGATAAAAGGACAGCGCAAAACATAGGCTCCCTTTCCTGACAAGGAGTCAGAATACTATCCAGACCCTGTCCCTAAGAGAATTCATTATTTGAATGCCAATAACTGTTTCACTTTCCAGTAAATATAAACAGGTGGCACGTGAGACTATGTTCATGTTGAAGCTTGCAGGAGAAAAAGGAAAACCCTCTAGTGATGGATCACTCTGCACTTTGATTTCTGGCTCTCAAAGATAAAGATTAGTAGGCTCCTCCTTGTAGCTCCTGGTAACAGGAGGCTCTCCTGAGATGCGGTATCACTACAGATAGCCGGAAGTTCACATCTTTTTTAAAACAAAAGCCTAGCTCTAACTCCCACACGTACACTTTGCAACGTGGCTGAGGCCATTTTAAAATCAATATACTGAACAGTTAAGCACCGAAATTACTTTGGAAGCAGGACACCAAGCGAGAGTGGAAAAGTGCCACTGGTCTCAAACCAGAAAGCAAAGCTTCTTACTACAGGGGTTACTTGGCTTTGTCTACAGGCAAAGAAACTTGAACTAACTGCTGAGCCTTCACCGAGGTACAAAGTACAACCTGGACTACAGATTCTGAAAGGGCAGTGTGTGGGAGAGTCACCTGCAGAGTTTGTTAAAACGTATATTACTACGGGGCCCTTGGTGGCTCAGTCCGTTGTGCATTGAGCATCTGACACTTGATTTCGACTCAGGTCATGATCCCAGGGTCATGGTATCAAGCCCTACGTGGGACTCCGTGGTGGGTGTAGAGCCTTTTTAGGATTCTCAGTCTCTCTCTCTCTCTGTCTCTCTCTCTGCCGCTCCCCTGCTCATGCGTCCATGTGTGTGTGCTCTCTCTCTAAAAAAAAAAAAAAAAAGTGTATTACTGGGCCCATCACCTAAGACTATTTTGCAAGGGGGCAGGAGTGATGCCCAGAAATCTGCATCCTAACAGGCTCGCCTCTCCCCCCGTATTCCCCTCCCAGTGTAACACGGAGAAGACAGACAGCAGTCTGGCTCATAAAATCGAAGAAAGCTTTATTGGCCTCAGGATGCTAATGGACTCCTGGGTTTAGGTAGTGCTGTGTTTCAAGTCCACATTAAAGCAATAGGCAGTTCCAAAGACTATATTGAGTGGAGCAACTTCAGGCTAAAACTCCAAGGAACTCCATCTCCAAACAACCCAATACTTTTAGGCAAATAATAAAGATTTTCAAATGCCTCAGAAATGAATCCGCATATTTTCCCTCCTTGCAAACAAAATCTTACATATAAGCCTTACTTAAAAACAAAACAAACAAAAACAAAACCAAATAAAAATAGTTTGTAGCATGTGATTCTAATGATTCAAGACAAATAGAGGAATCGGATGACCTCTAATCGAAGAAGAGAAATAAGAGAAAATAGGTTCTGGGTGTTTATGAAAGACTTAGGCTACTTCTTCAGAAGCAATTCTAGAAAAGTAAGGTTACTGAGGAGGCTCTCAGAGGGAGATCTCTAAAATGTATCCATTATTATTATGGACTAGGCAAGCATGACTGTATACAAACATAGGAGAATACACCAGAATACTTTTCAAGGAATCTATCTCATGATTCTTTCCAATAAGCCCACTATGATACTAAAATTTGGCTACTATAATACTTGATTTATAAATCAGCATATCAGGTGTCAACATAAGTTTATTTTTCATATACATGAATCATAGTCCCTTTAGAACCAAATGTCTGAATAACTTCTAGAAGTTATTACCAATTGTCCTGCCTTCTTAAGCATGATATACTGGCTATAATCTTTTCTTGATGATTCAAATTCATCACTAAAACCATCATTTGTGACACATATGTAGAAGATGCCATATAGTTATGGAAAGAACAACAGACCAAGAATCAGAATTCCTAAATACCAGTCTCCAGAGCCTACTCTTACTGGGCATGTTTCTTTAACCAAGTTTGAGACACAGTATCCTCATCTCTAAAATAGGAGCGATACTACTTGTCGGGCATATACCAAAATTTACCGTGAGGATCAAGTAAAAAGAATGATAGTAAATGCTCAAAACATTTTTAGCCATCGTATGATTGGCATGACAGACACTGCACGTACCTGAGAAACAGATGAGGAACCGAGACCCACAGAGATCAAGTAACAAACGTATCCCAGAGAGACTCCTGCCAACTTCCCCGTTCCACTGTCAGTGCCACAGATTTCATGCCCAAACCCTGCGAACCATTTGTAGAAACACAGAGCTTGTGAGCCACTTATAGAGATTCCTGCTGAGACATGACATCTGAGTAATATAATAGGAGGGAGCTTTCAGTTTAGTCCCGTTTTAACAGCAACTTATTGTTGATGTCAGACTCTGGAAAGACAGTAAGTGGATAAGAATGGTCTCTGCCTTCCGGCTAAGAAGTAGGGGGAGGGGGTCAGTGGAGACAACACATATGAACAGTATTTCAATACATAATACAAGCAAAGGAAAGACAACTAGCCCAAGTGGTGGGGGTTGCCTATGAGCAGAGGGAGGAGAGGCTGGGGAAAACTTCTGGAGGACAGGAGAGCTGAAATGGCAAGAAGAAGAAACATTCCTAAAAGAAGGAATGGCATGAGGAAAAGCACAGAAGTATGAAATGCGGTGTCTGGAGGGAACCGTGAGCGATTCATTGGGCTAAAAATGAGAGATGGGAGGGGTAAACATTGGCTGGGAGGAAGATGTGGATCAGTCATGAAGAACCTCCAGTAGATGTCTAGACGAAATCCCGTGGCTTGTGGGAAGGGTCATTTGAGGATTTTAATTGGGAGTAACAGGACCAGATTTGCATTTAGGGAGATCTTTTTGGTGGAAATAAAAGGGACAGACGGGAGAAGGTTGTGTGGAGCAGAGACTGTTATGAGGCCCCCAAAATGACCTGAACTAGAGTCTCAGTAATTTAAAACCATGAAATGGTTTAGGCAGCAAAAACCACCACACAGAAGCTCCACAGCAGCAGCACAATGCCAGGGCACTCTCAGCAGCTCAAGGACAGGAACCGCAGGACCCCAAGCCCAGGCAGAGGCTCAGTCAGTACTCACTGAGAGAGCCCGCCTCTGTGATCTCCCAGCACCACACGCGGTAACACGCACTAGTGAAGACTGACATGAATGAATGATGGGCACAAAGCCAGAGCTGCTGGGCACGTAGAACTCTTTGCCCTCATCCTACATATCCCAGGTGATAATATACTCTGAGTTCCACTGTTTACTTTTTTGATGTGTCATTTTCCTTAGTGTCAAATTGGAAAGCCATCATCTCTCACCCTCTAAGTCTCTGTGAATGGAGAACCAGAGACGCAAGAGTGTTAGAACTCTGTGTAAAATAGGAACAGAGCTCCCAGAGCAGCCCGAGAGATGCTCCCAGGAATAAAATATGCTAGACCCATTCTTAGGCTTCTTGACATCTGTTTTAGCTGCTGAGCGGCGGCATTCTTACCCCTTTCTTTCAGGTGTTCCGTACTGTTTTTAAGTTGAGAATGTCATAGAAATGGCTTCTGAACATGTAGTCTCAATCATTATTGAACCATACAAATAAATAATCATATTTTTAAGTTTATTTATTCATTTTGAGAAAGAGAGCAAGTGAGCAGGGGAGGGGCAGAGAGAGAAAGAGAGAAAGAATCCCAAGCAGGCTCCGTGCAATCAGCACGGAGCCCTATGCAGGGCTCAATCTCACAAACGGTGAGATTGATGACCTGAGTGGAAATCAAGAGTCAGACGCTTGACCAACTGAGCCACCCAGGCGTCCCAATAATCATCTTCTTCATTTATTCTACAGACCATGATGTACCAGACACTGTGTTGAAAATACTAGAACAAATGAGACTCCCATTTGGCCCTGAAAGATATTATTAAGACCTTTAAAGAGAGCAAAGTCTCAGGTACTAGTTAATTTTTACATGTGTCTGACAGTTTGTTTTAACTGGAATTGATTTATTTATTTTATTTCTGATAATACTGAGGTGAGTTCACTCCAGAGGACTTCATCCTGACCAAGGATCACGTGAAGATGTTTCAAAAACTATCAGAGTTATGGTCTCAGCACCACATCAACTGAATCAGGATCTCAGGTGGTGAGTCCCGGGCATTGACAGGAAAACAAATAAACTATCCAGGTGATCTTAATGAGAGTCAGGCTTCAAATCCACTGATCATTCAGAGCAGGAGAGGGGCCACAAACATGAAGGCAAGAGGAGTTGGGTGCCACTGATCACTATTATTTGAGAGCAAAAAGACATCTTCCAAGCCCAAGGAACAAGACAAACCAGCTTCTGAGGTATATGAGTGGTGGGGGAGGGGAGGGTATCTTAGTTAAATGATATCCTGTTTTTCCTCAGACCGCCGTCTAATCCACCAACGTGTGGAACTATAAACCACTGGAACAGTCAGCTGGCACTATGTTCATGGACATCTGAGGAGAAAACGTTATCAATTTATTACTAAACTTCTGATTGAAAAGTATAAACTCTGGAAGTAAATATCCTAAAATTACTTATCTAAATAAGAAATCCCTGAAGCGGCACAGAGTAATTATTACACCATTGATTCTAGAGCAAAAAAATTTTAATCATACAAATGCCCACAATCTACACAAATAACCGTGTGGTTGACCCAAAAATCACCATAGGAAATTGTCATGTATTAAATACAGGTCAGGATGGTTTTCAGATCAAAAAACCATATTTGGGTGCCTTGGGTGATGATGAGGGTGGGTGAAAATGAACATACTTGCTTAATAAATAACAAATGATGGCTAGCATTACTAATTTTAAGAAGTCATGGATGTTTCTGAACCATGACATATATTGAACACTCTCAAGCAGGTTATAAATGATCTTTAACTGCACAGAGTGTGAATTTTGCCAGACTCCATGTGATAATGTTATGTGATTTCTGCTCTGAGACCTCACGGCATTATAATCAGATCCTACTAAGTGAGCCATGGGAGGATCCTCACACAGAGCCACACACACTTGCTTGCTCTGGAGACGACAGCAGGGTGGGAGGCAAGTTTTATACAACAGAGAGAGATCGTAATTTATGAGACAGAGAAGGAGGGGGTGCTTGCCCTACTTTTTCTTTGCTTCCTTTGAATTTGGCCCCATTTTGTTTGCCACATACAAATCCTTCGGCAAAGGGCCTTCTCATTTAGGGGTGCCACTGATGACTAATTACCTCGTCCTCCAACCACAAATATCTCAGAGAAAAGTAGGGTGACTCCCTTTTCTGCATCTGCTACAACACTCACTAAAGCAAAACTGAAAAGCATGCATTGCAGGCAGGAAAACAATCAATGTTACCAAGGGCTCCAAGTCTTAGCTCTCCCTTTACGGAGCTCTGCCCAAATTAGCCACTGAAGACAGAACAACAGGTAATGGAAGGCCTCCTGCACGTGTTTGCATTCAGCTGAAAGCTAACACCCTCCGTGTCGCAGGGCAGACGGAGCTGCAGCTGTGGAGCTTTGTGGGGACTGAGCTCCGCAATCACCTGCAGACCTTTCCACCCTGTGTCTCATTCCCATGGCCTCGCGCCCACTCTCAGTCTAGAAAAGTAGGTGAAACAGTGCTAGTTACAAGCAAATACAGGTAGTGGAGCTAAGCTCTCAGGCAATGCTGGAACTCGACAGTTTATTTTTTTAGAATGAGTCAGAATTCTTAGGGGCAGGAGGAATCTGGCATTTAGGAAGATCAGAAGTCCTTGTGGACAAGTGGGGACACTGCTTTAGTTTAGGTAAATGGGATGGTCTGGAGAAACAGCAAGTGTCCTTGGCTGTACTCACAAGAGCTGCGGGAGCCTCCATCCAACACCTGTTGAATGCGATGCTTTTCATTTCCTTCTCAGGGGAGCAGATGAGAACCATTACAATAGTCGCCCAAGGAAGAAGACAGCCTGTGGTCTTACTGCCCCCACACGCAGGTGGAGAGCAGTTTCCTGTGGTCCCCAAAGATACTTTGAAGGAAATGGGATGTTCTAGGAAAAGACATACAGGCCATTTGTTAATTAGGTGAACCACATTGGAGGGAAAAAAAAAATAGGAAAAGGATGGAATTAAGTATGAATCGATGTAAAATAAAGAAGTATTGCAGCTCCTATGGAGATAATGCCTCCTCCTAAATTTCCTACTGTCCCCTCACCCCCTCTCACCACCTCCCTATTATGGGTGCCCCCCCTCACCCCCCACCAGTCGAGGACCATTCCCTTGCTTTACCAGTGACCATAATTCCACTGGATTGCTTTCAGAGGGCCCATGGTAGGTGTGCCTCTGAATCCTGGGAACTCTAAATCTCATTAGTATTCTTTGAACTGTGCCTTACACAGTGGTTTCCATAATTTAGTAAATTCCTCCTGACTTGATTGTGGGGATCATGAAGATGAAATGTTACCAATTTATTTGGTTATTTTACCTGTTCTCAGGCGATGCAGATAGGCAGTAAAATTAATTAAATCAACACTCTCCATTACACTCCTATTTCCCCAGAATAAGTTGTCACTCTAAGAAAGGATTTTTTTTCCCCAAGGCTGTTTTAAAATGGTAACACAACCTCTGCTACAAATGCTGAAGGACTGGCAATAAAATGTGCAAACTTACCTTTTCTAAATTTAATTAAACTCATGTAGCAAGGATGTCTTTTGGAGCCACAGTCTTCTACTGGGTTCAGGCATATTTGAGTATATCTGGAGCTGGGGTGAGGAGGGTGGTAAGAAATGCCTATTTGCAGAGCAAACAGCCTTCTCTCCCTGCCCCAAGTTGCGGGGAGGGGGAGAAGGGTTGCTAAAGAGCCCCTGGTGGGGGAAGAACAGAGCTATAGGGTGAGGAGCTTAGCCTGACAATAACCCCTCGGTGGAGGCAGGGCAGTGCAGAGACACTCCGTGGACCCCTTTGAGGGTCTGCTGAAAGTATTGGACCCTCCCCATGGAAAAGTTTACATATGCACCTACAACACTCAATTTCTTATACAATCCCAAGGACATTCTCAGACTCCTAAAAAGCCTATGTATCACTGCCTATGGCTCCATGGACTCAGGGAGGCACTGTCTTTTAGAGTTTCTACTTCTTAGAGTTGAGTAAGAACAGCATGACAACCCCTACCCAGTGCCCTGTATATAGGCCTGGTCCTGGCAGAGAGGAGGCGGCCATACTCAGTCCTGTAACTCACTGGACACCAAATGGCAATGCTTTGGCATCCTGTATCTGGATTTCATTCTGAGTAAAAGGTAGTCTCACCCCCTCCACCCCAGCCACTTGAAGGACAGCCACCAGCACTGGACGCCTGTGCCCAGCAGAGCACAGATGTCACAGAAGTGCCACATGTGTGGAACTCACAGGAGACCCACTAAGGCCTTGGGAGCTAGGGAATTGACTGAGCAAGAGCACCAGCTCCACGTCAGTAAAATGTGGACGTAAGTACTTCAGGTGACCTCATTTCTTCCCACAGGCTGGAGAGACCCAGGGACATTCAAGGTATACCTACTCCTTACATCCTTTAAATCATTATTTGGGATTTGGTACTGGAGTTAATCTAAAATATTGAGGTATTTCTGGGGTAAAGAAGGGAGGTTTTCAAAACATCAGTTTATTGAACTAATTTTTTTAACATCTCTCCATTTAACATTATCATGATGGCTAAAATAAATACTGAAGGCAGTCTTGGAAGTAGACCTCTCCAAACACAACTCTTAGAAAGGAGGTGAGCGAGGTGGGGGTGGGAGGCAGTCTCTCAGTGTGTCGGTGTTCATCCAAGCCCAGTGTCAGCGAGCTACACAGACTAGGTGATCTTAGGACTAAATCTACTCCAAGAAGCAGGCTCAGTAATGGAGAGATTGTTATCTTTTTGCTCCTGTTTATTTATCTTACGCCTTTCTGTGGTTTACCACCATTTTTCTTTCAATGCACCGAACAATTTTATGAGGGCACTGGCAAGAAACAGAATCACAACACAACTGTGACTAGAATGTGTGCTCTCAATATAGTGGGGATACGCTAGTGCAGGGGTGCTGACAATATGCCTAAAACACAGCAAATGAGCTCACCTGTGACCTTCAGCAGGTCAGTTAACCAGGCCTGTTCCCTTAGATGCAAGATGAAGAGTTCTGATAGATTATCCCTAATGTACCTTCTGGTCATAATCATGACGATTATACCTTGATTTTTGTATGGATCTTTGATATTCACAAAGCACTTTCTCTCCTTAATCTAGTTACTGGTTAAGAGCATAGGCTCTGGAATCAGACTTCCAGGATGGGTTCAACTTCTGGCTCTACCTCTTGGTAACTGCGTGACATAGGGCAAAGCATTAATCTCTCTGTGCCTCAGTTTCCTCATCTTCTTCATGTGGTTGTTATGAGAATTTAATAAGTTGTCACATGTAATGAGCTTAGAACCATATTTTGTATAGCATTGACTACTCAGTAATATAAATATTGTTATTTATTTTTTAATTTAATCCATATCTGAGTCAGAACCTTCTTTTAATTTTTCATTTGACTTTTCTCCCTTGAGATTTTCCTATACATTTTTTTGGTTCTATTTTATCTCTTATGGAACCATTTAATATGATTAATAAGTTTGAGTTTGTGATGGCCAATTTAAATGCATCCTTTAGCTATGAGCTGAGAAATATTATTTGAAGTTGATACTCTTTCAATGTCATTTGTAAGTGTTCTTTTGTCCCATCTGTACCAATAAAATGTCCATAATTTCTTAACTAGTTTATTTCGTTGCTAATAGAATCCAGGCAATAGGTCCACATGTACATGGAACAGAGCCAGTCCTCCATAATGGCGAAATATGAGCACCTATAACATATCATCTAAGGAGGGCCAAGAGCACACCCTCTGCTGTAAATAGTTCCCTCTGACCCCCTCACCCTTCTGTTAGTGTCAGAATTTCCTCCTTCTATGTGGTCTGAAATATCCCTGTGACTGTTCTGGTGACCATGGTATAAGGTACTGTTTTGGAGCCAGAGAGAAGGAACTGCTTCTAGAAAGTATAGATGTCACACACGCATTATAAGTTTACTTTTCGAGGCATTTTAAAATAACGTTCTCATGTGTACCTACCAATACACCTGAAAAATCAGGTAATGTTATCACAATTTTATAGATAAGGAAACAGAGAAGTCAAAGGAGTTAGCCAAAGTTATAAACACATTCATCAGTTTGCTGAATAACCAATAAGTGCCCAGCCTAAAATAGAAGACCTAAATTTAAGAGTTAACCATTTAGCTTTGCTTCCTTTGTTCCTATGGAAGTTAGGAATTATGTTTAGAATTTCTAGGGTTTTTTGGATTAATCACCTTGATAAGTAGAGAGAACCAACCACAGAGGATAAGAAACCAAAATCTGGCAAGTTTCAGAGGGAAGGTCAAATGGAGGAGAGTGATTCAAACAACTGAGATCATCCATAGTAAAAGTCATTAATAACCCAGAGCTACAGCAAATGACTAGCAGAGGGAAGATCGACGCTGACTGCAGGGTCAGGTCCCCAACAAGAAAAGTAAAGTTAACAGCAGAGTTAGTCCTGGGAGCAGACCTCACGTAGCCCATGAGGTTATAAAGGCAAGGCTCTGGGGTGCCAGGGTGACACAGTCATTGAGCATCGTACTCTTGCTTTTTGGCTCAGGTCATGATCTCTCAGTCCATGAGTTCGAGCCCCAGGTTGGGCTCTGCACTGATAGCATGGAGCCTGCTTGGGATTCTCTCTCCCTCTCTCTCTGCCCTTCATCACCCCCTCTCTCAAAAATAAATAAATAAGCTTTTAAATAAATAAACAAATAAGTAAATAAATAAATGCCTGGCTCTAAGTGCTAATTTACACAAAGAAACTGGAACTTTTGCCCCATTCCGACTAGATGATCAGATCAGGGCTTAGTGATCATCAGGAAAGCTTCCCCCTGATATTGTCTGAGTGTAGTGGTTAATTTTATGTGTCAACTTGGCTGAGTCATGGTACCCACATATTTAGTCAAACATTATTCTGGATGTTTCCATGAATGTGTTTTTTATAGGAGACCAATATTTATATCAGTAGATATTTTGTAAAGCAAATTACTCTTCATAATGTAGGTGGGCCCCACCCAATCAGTTGAAGACCTTACTAGAACAAAGACTAACTTCCCTTAAGTAAGAAGAAATTCTGCCAAAAGACTGCCTTTGGACTCAGACTGAAACTCTCCCCTGGGTCTCCAGCCTGCCCACCTACCCTGAAGTTTTGGACTTACCAAAGACTGAAAGCCTCCACAATCATGTAAGCCAATTCATTAAAATCAATCACTCTCTCTCTCTCTCTATTTATGTATTTATTTATTTATATTTGTGTTCATACATCCTATTGGTTCTGTTTCTCTGGAGAACTCTGATTAATTCACACAGCTTAGTTTATGTCAGAGCAAAATGATTACTTTCTCTAGAACCAATAAGCTTCAATATATTTAAAGATACAAGACCTTCCATTATGTGGAGAGGCAATGAGTAAAAACATGGGCTCTGCCTAGTTTGAATCCTGGCTCCAATACTTACTGTAAATTAACAGCAAGTAACTTAACTTCTCTGGTCTTCAGTTGTTCCATCTAATAATGATAGTTTCTACCTCATAGAATTCTTAAAGGTATAAATGAGCTAATACATAATAAGCTTTTAGTACAGCTATTATGTTCCTTGCTCACCATATCTAGTAAATTCATATTAAGTCAGGAACGAACAGGCTGAATGCTCAGAATCTAAAAAATTCTCTCTTAAGCTACTGCACCAACATATTGTGTGATTTCCGTGGTACCTCCATGTCTCTGCTATAAAATGGAGCAAAACAGATGGGTTGTGAGTTAATGAGCATATAAAGCACTGTGAAATCCTTAGATAAAATTGCCCCTGAGCATTGTTATCATATGACAAGCAGTTGAGTGTTATTATAGGGCAGGTTTTATATTTTTAATATATTCTAAATGTTTTTTTGGTCAACATGTGAGTGAAGTAAACAAAATGGTATTAGAACAGAAACTCATAAACAGTGGTGTAATTACCTCTTGGCTTGCCCTGCCTTATTATATTCAACTCACTGAACAAAGAGTTTGAAAGACAAAAATCCTAATTTGTCTGGGGTTTACATTTTCTGGAATCTAATTCTGATAAACAAGGTCATGCCAAGTCTACTCCTGTGATTTGGACAAGCTCAAGCATTTATAAGTAAATCATAGAACACCCAGCTATTCATTTCTTAATAAGCATCAAACCAGAACCAGCATCCTTTCTCAACTGGGTTGTTTTTAGAGTATTTCAAAATTCCATAATACTTCCAAGGATTCCAAAGTAATCTAAACTATGAATTGCAAAGATGATCTCTTTTTAGTCATTAAAAGGAGTATAATAAAAATAACCATAATTATGCCCAATGTGTAATAGATATTTCCAGAGGTAGCATGGTTTAGAATTGAACATGGATTTTAGTTCTGTTTCTGGCATTAGTTAGTTATGTGACCTTAACAAATTTCTAGCCTTTATTTTTTTTAATAACAGAAAGTAATATATAACTTATAAGCCAATATGTGAAACGTATCTAACCTAATGCCTAGCACATAATAAATATTTCCTCTCCTCGGGCCCTGTAATAAAAGATTCTATAACTTTGGTGTGATCCTCAGTTTTTCAGGTCATTCTCTTGACAGTTAAACTGAGTTCACAGGATATAAGAGAGTTATGTGATTTTTGCTACTGCTCCTCAGGCCTCCTAGCAGAATTAACAGAAACCCCTGAAACAAATTCTACCCAGTCATGCAAACCAATGGAACTGTAAATAGAACCCAGGTAACCTGCTATTCTTAAACCTGCCAGGGCCTGAGGCAAGCAAACCCATAGGCTTCTTGCACTCTCTGGAGGCTACCCACACTATACTTCTTCATACAGGGGACTCCAGTCTTGATAGGGCCAGAAAATGGAAATTGGGAGCCTCTCTCTTACATTTACTAAAATATATATACATATGTATTTTTTTAACTTGAGATATATATATCTCAAGTTTTCACCATCAGACACCAACATCCATTTTGATTTTCTACTATAGATGGATTATCCTTCTTCCTAGGCTCATTAACTTTTATGTCTTGAGATATCTGATTCCTCTAGAAGAGGTAATAACAAACATTGAAAAGAAGATCATAAAAACCAACATGCCAGGGAAATGCAAATCAAAACCATGATGAGATACCACTTCATATTCTTAAGATTATTAAGAGATCCTACTCTCAAAATAACAAATGTTAGTAAGGATGTGGTAAAATTGGAATTGCATTACTGGTAGGAATGTAAAATGGTGACACCACTATGGAAAATAGTTTGGCTGTTCTTCCAAAAATTAAAAGTAGAACTACCATATGATCCAGGAATTACACTTCTGGGTATGTACCCAAAGAATTGAAAGCAAGGACTTCAACAGGTATTTATACACCAGTGTTCATAGCAGCATTATTCACAACACCCAAAGGTGGAAACAACTCAAGTGTCCATCAATAAATGAATGAATAAGCAAAATATGGTATATACACACAATGAAATATTATTGAGCCTTAAAAATGAAGGAAGTTCTAACACATGCTATAACTGAAAGACATGACGCTAAGCCAATCACAAAAGGACAAATACTGCATGATTCCATTTGTGTGAGGTACTTAGAGTGGTCAAATTCATAGAGACAGAAAGTAGAATGGTGCTCTAGAGGGGCTGGGTAGAGGGCACATGGGGAATTTTTGTAGAATGGGTACATTCTACACATGGGTAGACAATTTTGGTCCTATATTGGTACACAATTTTGCAAGATGAAAAAAGTTCTGGAGATGGAATATGTTGATAGTTGCACAATAATGTGAATGTACTTAATGCCACTGAACTGTACACTTAAAAACGATGACAATGGTAAATTTTGTTATATATTTTACCATAATTTCTAAAAATTAATTAGTTTACAATAATGTTTTAAAAAGCCCAACATACCAAGAACTACTGTAGGTTCTTATGGAAAAAGTATACAGGGTACTCTTTAACATAATAACAAACTTTAAACTCTAAGGGAAGTGAATATTCTGTCCTTTGTTGGGCAAATGTGTGGGCACATATGAAGTATAACAATATACACTGTCTTTCTATATATTTTTCTCTTTCTTTTTTTTTAATTTTTTAATGTATATTTCTTTTTGAGAGAGAGGGAGAGACGAAGTGTGAGTGGGGAGGGACAGAGAGAGAGAGAGAGAGAGAGAGAGAGAGAGACACGGAGACACAGAATCTGAAGCAGGCTCCAGGCTCCAAGCTGTCCACACAGAGCCCAACATGGGGCTTGAACCCACAAACTGTGAGACCATGACCTGAATGGAAGTAGGATGCTCAACCAACTGAACCACCCAGGCACCTCTATTTTTCTTTCATTTTAAAAAAGACAGCCAGGGGCGCCTGGGTGGCTCAGTCGGTTGAGTGGCCGACTTCGGCCCAGGTCATGATCTCGCGGTCCGTGAGTTCGAGCCCCGCGTCGGGCTCTGTGCTGACGGCTCGGAGCCTGGAGGCTGTTTTGGATTCTGTGCCTCCCTCTCTCTGACCCTCCGCTGTTCATGCTTTGTCTCTCTCTGTCTCAAAAATAAATAAACGTTAAAAAAAAAAATTAGAAAAAAAGAAAAAAAAAAGACAGCCAGGGCCAATCCCTTAGCTAAACTGTAGTTAGCAAATGACCATCTTTAGCAGCTCCTTTCACAGCCTTAGATTTCCTCTGCCTCTTTTTTCCACTTAAACAAGCTCCCTGGAAAGATATAAAGCCCATCCACACTCCAGTGAAATAACTCATCACAGCTTAAAGAGATACTGTTCCCCTGGAAATGAAGAGATATATTTTGGCTAGCCTCAAAGCCCTTAGCTAAAGGAATAGCATACTTACTTTGCAATTTGAGACTCCAGCCAGATGATGAGAAAGAATGCTAGAGGTTTTATTTCAGAAGGCACTTGAAATCACACCATGTCACCATTCAGTTATGGGTGCCAGAATGTTGAGTCATGGAAAATCTATTTTAATGCTGTATCAATTATATACCTTTAGTAAATTGAGATTAGGGACAATGTGGTTGACATAGTTTTCTAAAATAGACCACATTAAGTTCATTCACCAATCACATGCCAACTATGTACCCAAAATCATACTAGGCCATGGGCATTCAAAAATGATGAGACGTAGTCACTTGTCCAAAAGAAACAGGAGAGTTAATCAAATACAAAATTATGAAAAACTAACTCTGTGTGACTGATCCCTTTTTCCTCCCCCAGAGCTGGCTTGGGTGACCCTCATAGCATTGTTGTGTATGCTTTTATTACCATATTTATTGAATTATATTTAACTTATACGTGTTCATGTCTGTCTTTTCCACTATACCATGGGTGTGAGATGCATCAAAGACAATATATTAGATTTGCGTGTTAGAAAGATCCTTTATGTTTTCTGGCAAGTAGCCATTATCTGTTGTGAAACAAATCACCTTAAAATGCAATGGCTTCAAACAACAATTTGTTATTTCTCATTATCTTATGAGTCAAGAATTCAGCATGGCTCAGCTTGTTCATTCTGTTTCACATGATGTCAGTGAGGGTTACTAATGTACCTTCATTTAGCTGGGAGCTGGGCTGGGGTTGGTATGTCCAAAGATGCCCTCTTATCCCCCAGAGCTTCTCTCCCTGTGGGCACTAAGCATTAATTAGTCTAGCCTACGTTTCCTTCCAGCATAGTGCCTGGGCTACAAGGGAAAGAAATTGTCAGAACTCTTAAGATGTTGGCTCAGAAGTCCCAGAATGTTATTCCCACCACATCCTATTGGTAAAACTCAGAAAAAGGGAAAACGGGCACCTGGGTGACTGAGTCAGTCTTGCATTTGACTCTTGATTTCGGCTTAGGTCATAATCTCACGGTTCATGAGACCGAACCCCGCATCGGGCCCTGCACTGACAACGAGGAGCCTGCTTGGGATTTTCTCTATCTCCCTCTCTGTGTGCCCCTCCCCCACTTGCACATTCTCACTCTCAAAATAAATCAATAAACTTAAAAAAAAAAAAAAGGAGGGAAAACAGATTCAACTTAGTAATGGAAGGAGCAGTGTAATCATGTAAGAATGGGAGAAATTGTTGACTGCTATATTTGGAGGTTATGTACCATATAACCTTTTCTAAACCTTACTAATTACCATAAACACCAAGAAATACAGAGTAAGACATAATAAATATTTATTTAAAAAAAATTTTTTTCGTAACGTTTATTATTGAGAGACAGGGAGAGACAAAGCATGAGTATGGGAGAGGCAGAGAGAGGAGGAGACACAGAATCCGAAGCAGGCTCCAGGCTCTAGGATGTCAGCACAGAGCCAGATGGAGGGCTCAAACCCACAAACCGCGAGGTCATGACCTAGGCCAAAGTCGGACGCTCAACCGACTGAGCCACCCAGGCGCCCCAATAAGTATTTATTTAAATAAAAATCTCTACATTCAACAAAATATTAAAAAGCCAAGAGGCTGAAAATGAAGAAGGAATTGAAAACTAGTGTAATGATTACACCATAGGGAACAGGGAATAATAAGTCCCAGCAACATGGAACTTGGATCTAATGACAACATGGACATAGCAGAGGATGTTCCATCAAGGTAGGGAGCTGCAAGTGAGATCTCACATACAGTCATGATTCTTGAAGGACTTCAACCTCAGAGGCATAGGCTAGAAAACACCAATCCAGGAAGATACAAAGCAGGTTTACTGTCTCTTCCTAGGCTCCGCGAGGAATAAAATCTCTCCCAAGAATTTGTAACTTTAGGGTAGCCCCAATGTGAGTGTGGAGTCAAATACATACTGTCTGTAATGTCCAGAGACCCCAGATCAGGGAACCAAAGCAGAAAAAAAAAAAAGGTCCCTTTCAGTGATATCCTGGGGAATCTAGCATAAAAATCATAAAACTCTTATGAAAGCAAAAATAAATAAACCAAGCTATAGAGAATTCCCACAGTTAAGGTTTTGCTGATGTTGAGATCAAGATCCACATTTATAAACAGGAAAACAATGGACTCTGACTGAGATTCAGCAGACAAAACAAATGTAAGGATAAGTAGAAACTTAAAAATAAATACACTTTAAAAAGGTAAATTTTAAAATAGAAAAGGTCATAGGAAAAGGAGCCAAAACAAGAGAAAGCTCAATAGATGTGTTAAATAAGAACTTAGACACTGTAGAATTTAAAAACATTCTAGGTGCAGGGCACCTGGGTGGTTCAGTGGGTTAAGCTCCCGACTCTCAACTTTGGCTCAGGTCATGATCTCATGGTTGGTGAGACTGAGCCCCTCGTGGGGTCCTGCACTGGGCATGGAGCCTGCTTGAGATTCTCTCTTTCTCCCTCTCCCTCTCTTCCCCTCCCCTCTCTCAAAAAAAAAAAAAAATTAGTAAACTGGAAGACAGGTCTTGGAAAATTTCCTGGAATGCAATATAGAGATATAAGAAGTTGGAAAATGTGAAAAAACATTTATACATGTGGAATAGAATGAAAACTTTTTTTTTAATTTTTTTTTAACGTTTTATTTATTTTTGAGACTGGGAGAGACAGAGCATGAACAGGGGAGGGTCAGAGAGAGGGAGACACAGAATCTGAAACAGGCTCCAGGCTCTGAGCTGTCAGCACAGAGCCCGACGCGGGGCTCGAACTCACGGACCGCGAGATTGTGACCTGAGCCAAAGTCGGACGCTTAGCCGACTGCGCCACCCAGGCGCCCCTAGAATGAAAACTTTTAATATACATCTAGTTGCAGTTCCAAAGGAAAGCTTTGAAAAATGGGAAAGAAGCACTAGTTCAAGAGCTAATGATAGAATATGCAGAATTGATGAAGAGCTTGTTTTCAGATTGAAAAAGTACAGCAAATTCTAGATAGAATAAAATAAATATAAAACCCCACTTAAAACTCCCAGAATGGTTCAATTTTTTTTAAAAAATGATAATATCAAATGCTGTCAAGGATGTAGAGCAACTCAGTCTCACACGTTGATAGAACGTAAAATGGTATGACATTTTGGAAAAAAGTCTGGAAATATCATTAGAAATTAAACATGTCTATTCTATGACCCAGCAATCCCACTCCAGGGTACTTAATGAAGAGAAATAGAAGCACATACCCACAGAAAGATCTTCACAGGAATGTTTATAGAAATTTTATTTATTAGAATCAGAAACGGTAAAAGCTCAGGTTCATCACTAGGACAATAAACAAATTATGGCATATCCATACAATAGGGCTGTATTCAGAAAGAGAGAGAATCCCAAGCAGGCTCCATGCTCAGCACAGATCTTGATACAGGACTTGATCCCACGACCCTGGGATCATGACGTGAGCCAAAATCAAGAGTTGAATGCTCAACCAACTGGGCCACCCTGGTGCCCCAATATGATCCTATTTTTATGAAGTTCCAGAATCAGTGAAACTAATCTATGCTGATAAAAATGTCAGGGCAGTGATTGTCTTTGCAAGTTAGTGTCAGAATTGATTGGGAAGGGACACAACAGAACATTCTGGGGTGATGGTAATGTTTTACATTTTGATAAAGGTTTGGGTTACAAGATTTACACATCTGTCAAAACTCAGAGGTGATTTTTTTTTTCATTTCACTGTGTATAACTTGTACCTGAAAAATAAAAACAAATATTAAACTCTAGTTAATGATATACACACTGAAGTACAGACAATCATGGTCACTAGGGCTGTTCCCAACTCTCCTGATCTACTTCTCCATTCATTTGAGATTCGTTATGGCTAGGTGACTGCTTCAACCAATAAGTTATGAGAAAAAGTTATAGATATCATTTCCAGGTAGAATTTTAGGAACCTGTGTTCAACTCTTACCACCATAATAGTGGCAGAGGATGTTGAGATGGAGCCTTTGTCTCTGAATGACTAAAATGAGCAGAACTCCCCTCCAACTTCTGTTGAATATGATGTGATCAAGAAAGGAAGCTTTAGGGGACACCTGGGTGGCTCAGTTGGTTAAACATTCGATTCTTGGTTTCAGTTCAGCTCATGGTCTCATGGTTTATGAGATAAAGCCCTGCATCAGGCCCTTCCTCAACAAGGTGGAGCCTGCTTGGGATTCTCTCTCTCCCTCTCTCTCCACTCCTCCCTTGCTCATGCTCTCTCTCTCAAAATAAATAAATAAACTTAAAAAAAATCTTTGTTATTTTAAGTCTATACAGGAATTACTTCACCATAACCTTGCTTACTCCAACTGATCCATGAGCCTTCACTGGTGTACTTCAGAAAAAAACACAAAGAATCCAAAAGAAAAGAATAAGATAGTAGTTCTTTTTTGATAGTAGTTTCTTTTTTGGAGGAGTGGAGGTTAGATTAGCCAAAGGAATTCTATAGAATATTGAATTATAAGGGACACCTAAATCTAAATCTCTCCCCACACTCTCCAAAAATCAACAAGAAAAGAAAAGAAAACCACCCATAACCCATGCCTACAGTATAACTATGAATAAGAATATCACAAGCATTAATACATATGTAATTAGGAACTAAACATCCAAACCTACCAAAGCTAGCTGCAGAGCCCAGATCATGACAGAGAACCAGACAAAGACTGCAGAGGAAAGAAACATGGAGGAGGCAGAACACAAATAATATTTCCAGCAGAAATACTCTGACACTTCATGGGGAAATAGAGCCCCATGTGCCATCCAGATGCCCCAGAATTGGCTATTTTGAATTTGAGGTACCAATGAAATATTCCAATGGAGAGTCATGTGGGTGGGTGGAATTGTGGTTTGAAGTTCAAAGGAAATGTCCCTGTGCTAGAGATGCAGAATTAGAAGTCATCATAAAAGTTACAGTTGAGGGGCGCCTGGGTGGCTCAGTCAGTTGGGCATCTAACTTCGGTTCAGGCCATGATCTCGCAGTTGATGGAGTTCGAGCCCTGCGTCAGGCCATCTGCTGAAAGCTCGGAGCCTGGAGCCTGCTTTGGATTCTGTGTCTCACTCTCTCTCTGCCCCTCCCCTGCTCATGCTCTGTCTCTCTCTGTCTCAAAAACAAATAAACTTTAAAAAAAAAAGTCATAGTTGAGGCCATGGAAGTTTCAGACCTTTGGTAAGACTTGTATGACATACAAAAAGGAGTAGTTTCTTTTTTGGAGGAGTGGGGGTTAGATTAGCCAAAGGAATTCTATAGAATATTGATTGGAAAGTGATTTGGTTGTTCCTGTACAGTTGTAGGTCATGCTTCTCTTCACAATTGAGACAAACTTGAGACTGTTTCTGTGCAATCTGAGTGATTAATGAGTCTATTCAACCCAGACAAGAGTTTTAAAGATGACTAGTAAAGAGTTGTGATGAAATTTAGGGTCCCACGTAACACTCTGCTCCTGATCAGAACTGACCCTCTCAATGGGAGCCCCAGATCAAGTGGAGAGGAATACCAGCCTTACTTGAACTCCAGGGTGGCCCTGTTGCTGGGATCCCAATTCAACTTTTCAGCGCTAGCATTTAGGAACTTGAGAACTCCAAGCATCACACTATTGCCCCCTGGTGGATGATACAATGTAACAGCTTTATTATGCTCAACACCTAGGTAGAGTATTTCTCCAAGCTTGGTTATTAATATATGAATATATTGAATCCTAGTAACTGACCACTCTAACATGCCTTTTCTAAAGCAGTTAAGCATTTTGCCATAGACTGGGAAGTTTAGATTTTCATTTAGTTGACAGTATTTTTCAATCATCATCATTTTCCACCACTATTTTGTTTATTGACATTTCTATTGCCCACTGAAAGTTCATTTCTCTAGTTCCCGGCATGGAACTAGTTCCTTGCAAAGAAATTCTGGGTAGCAATTATTCAGCCACAAAACATCTAGGAGATGTAGTCTCTAGCAGGGGAGCAGACCAGAAACTTCAAATTATAAGAGCAGTTCAGTCACTGACCTCCTTTGCCTTCCCTGGAATGACACCTATTTCTAAGAACTAAGTGAGTGAGGTGTTTGGGTTAAAAAAAAAAAAAAAGAAAGAAAGAAAAGAAATGAATGTTCAGGCATTTTGGCCAAAACCTTCCCCTATAACACCCCCTTCCCCTGGCTACAATTCAACCAGATACTACAAAATTCCTGTAAAAAAAATTGTACATCCTTATCTGATAAAGGGTATCTAGCAAAAACTATTGCAGTATTATTTTTAGTGGAGAAATTTTAGAAATTTTTCACTTAGAAATAACTATTGAGGGGAGACTGGGTGGCTGAGTCAGTTAAGCATCTGACTATTTCAGCTCAGGTCATGATTTCATGGTTCATGAGTTCAAGCCCCACATCAGGCTCTGCTGGCAGTGCAGAGCCTGCTTGGGATTCTCCCTCTCCTTCTCTCTTCTTTGTGCCTCTCCTACTTGTGTTCTCTCTCTCTCTCTCTGTAAAAATAAATAATAAGCTTTAAAAAATAAGTATTGAGAAAAGTACTATAACCACTTATATTCAACATGGTACTTCTGTTCTTGCCCATTGGGACACCCCATTCTAACCCACCTATATTTTCCTGTCCTAGTCAGCACATTAAGGGAACAAAATAAATTTTCAAAGATGTAAGGATTAGGGGCGCCTGGGTGGCTCAGTTGGCTGAGCATCTGATTCTTGATTTCAGCACAGGTAAAGATCCCAGGGTCATGGAATCAAGCCCCATGTCAGCCTCTGCTCTGAGCATGGAGCCTGCCTAAGATTCTCTCTCTCTCTGCCCCTCTCCCCTGCTTGAGCTCTATCCCCCTCTCTCTAAAACAAAAATTTTTTTAAAAGATATTAGGCCTGGAAAGGAGGATACCAAATTCTATTTATTCTTAGATATTAAGATATCAAGATTTTTTAAATTATTCAAATTAATAAGAGAATATAGCAAAGTGACTACATATAAAGTCAATATTCGAAATTCAATTGTAATTCTGTATAGCAGCAAAAAACAAAAAGCTAGAAAGCATAATTTTTAAGAAGAGTCCAATTTCCGTAGCAACAAAACATTAAGTACCTGGGAATTAAGCTAATAAAATATGTTTAAAACTTTTATGGAGAAAATTGTAAAACTTTATGGCAAGCCATTAAAGAACATCTAAATAAATAAAAATGATACCTTAGTAGATAGGAAAACTCAAATCTTAAAAGTCCCAACTCTTTCTAAATTAGTGTGTAGACTGTCTGCATTTACACTCAAATTTCCCTAAAGGTTTTTCTAGAAATTATACAAATGTTAAAATTCCTATGGAAAGGTTAAAGCCAAAGATTGCTAAGATGTTCCAAGGGAAGGGGGGATGAGGAGAGAGAGAGGAAGTAGAAGACTTGTTCTATTAAGATTTATTACGCAGCCAAAGGATGATTGGCAAATTGGCAATGGAACAGAAAAGAGAGCTCAGAAACAGACCTATAACATATTTGAAAATGATGTATTGGCTTAGTATTGCAGGCAGTTGGTAAAAGAATAAACCACTCAGTAAATGGTGCTGGAATGATGGGATATTCATTTTCAAATAAAAGAAATTTTCTCTCTACTTCACAGTACACACCAAAATGCATTAAAATGAATTAAAGGCTTGAATGTGAAAGGTAATTAAATTAGACATGGTGAAATATTATTCTTGGTTTGGGACTAGATGATGACTTTAATCCAAAGGACAACTCTAAATCCAAAATCTCAGATGAGAACTTTTAAACTGAAGTACAAATAAATCAAGAAGCCCAATGAAAAGCAGCCATATTACAATGTCTCATTCAAATAACTAGTCAGCAAATAAATAGTAATTAAATATAGTAAATCTTCATTAAGTCTGCAAAAATTATTCCAAAGTGGAGAGGTAGTCTTATAAGGCATCTTATAACTTCTTAGCATCATTCTTCTGTCATTAAAGAATAACCCTCATTAGTAGAGCTTATGCATTCTCACCACACACACAAAAATGGTAACGATGTGAGGTGATAGTGTTAATCGGGTCGCGGGCTCTGAGCCTTCAACCCAGCCTGTCCAAATGATGTCACCGGAGGCTTTTGGTCTCACCAAAAGAAGGATTTAAGGACAGACACAACACAGTCGATGAGTTTTTTAAAGCGAAAGTGAAATATGAGAGCATGCGAACTCAGGGGAGAGCTGGGCCCACTGGGATTTGGGTGTCTATCTTTTATTAACAGTTGTTAACAAAGGAGTGGAATATTCATTTCTTGAGGTGGGAATGTCTTGGAAGCAGGTGATCTCTTCTAGGAATGTGGGTGACGTGCTTTTCTTCTTTATTTGGTCAGGGGTTTCCTGTCACCACACCCTCAGGATGGAGATTTTACTATGTTATTGTAGTATAAGGAAGGAGTAATGTGAACCTCAGCCTACTCTGTCAGCCATCTTGGGCCTGTCTGGTTTGATCCGGTTTCTTGTGGTTTCGTTTTGGAGTGCTGCCAAGGCGGTCCTATGACTTCCTTGTAACTGGCGTGACTTCCTTGTTGCTGGACTTCTTGAATCTTGTTACAGCCTAACCAACTGCTGACTCTAACAATAAATGAGTTAATTAATTTGATTCTGGTGATCATTTCACAATGCATACATATATTAAATATCACAGTGTACACCTTAAAGAAAATTACATTGTGCAACCGTGTAAATTAAGTAAATACATAAATAAAATGATTTTTCGGGGAGCCTGGGTGACTCAGTTGGTTAAGCCTCAGACTTCAGCTCAGGTCACGATCTCACGGAGAGTGAGTTTGCACCCCGCATTGATGGGCTCTGTGCTGACAGCTCAGAGCCTAGAGAGCCTACTTTGGATTCTCTGTCTCCCCCTCTCTCTGTCCTTTCCCCACTCGTGCTCTGTCTCTCTCTCTCTCTCTCTTTTTCTCAAAAAATAAACATTAAAAAAAAGAGTAAATAGAATTGTTTTTTGAAAACTGAATAACCCTGTTTGTCCTAACAAAGCCATTTGTCTTAAAATCTACTTAGTGTGATATCAACATTACTACTGTCTTGTCATTGAAATTTGATATAGCTTTTCTGTTTACTTTCAACTTCAATGTTTTACTTTATAAGAGCACATAGCTAAACTTTAAAACTAAGTAAGGAGCTCTAATTTTTAAAGGTATGTTCTACATTTGTTGCTTTAACAGATAAACTTATTTCTGTCATCTTATTTTTTTCTGTCAATCACGTTTTCTTTGCATCTTTTTACTGAACTGATGGAGTTTTATTTCTATTTTTTACTTTACTGGCTTGGAAGGAACACATTTTACATCTATGCTTTTCATTTTTGTTTTGTTTTTTTGTTTTGTTTTGTTGACTAATAAGTTCAAAGTTAATCAAAACCTGTCTTTCTTCCAGCCAATAAAAAGACCTTGGACACTGTCACACTGACACCTTCTCCTCTATTTTATTGTTGTCTAGTATTTTAATCCAAATTATTCATTTTTATTATTTATTTTTAGTTGAAGATCCCCTTACCACTGTAACTGCTAAATACTGCTCCTTTATTTCGTTGCTTCCTTTTGGGTTTAATTTCTTTCTTCCTGGAACATATTTTCTAAGCATTTATTTATCTTCATTGATAGTTTAGCTGAGTATACAGTTCTAGGCTGACTGAAAATTTTCCTAAAAACTTTGAAAATACCATTCCATCTTCTCTGGCATCTTTTGATGAGATGACTTCTGCCTGTCAAGTTTTTTCCCTTTATATATAATCTTTGTTTTCTCTCAAGTTAATTTTCTCTTTGTATTCTATAGTTTCACCATGTGTCTGCATCACAACTTGGGTTTCTTCAACTGTGAATTCATGTTTTTTTATCACTTCAGGAAAATTTTTGCTATTCAATGTGTTGTACTTTTTAAATTCTATTCTCCATTTTACTTTCCATTTAACATTTTTCTTCCATTGCACTACATTTGAATGATTTCCTTGTTTTTCATCTCCATCTTTTCACTTGTGTCTAATCTTTATCTTGAATTTTTCATTTGTGTGAATATATTTTTAATCTCTAGGTGCCCTTCATTCTTTTAAAAAAATCAATCTTCTCTTTTTTATGGCATCTGTTTTCATAATAATTCCAATTCCTTTTTAAAAAAATATCTTTTCAAACAATTTGAATAATCCTAATTTTTTGATTGCTTTATTATCTTCAATTCTCAGGATAATAATTATTTTGTTTATTGCATTTGTTCATGTTCACTCAACTAATTTTGTTTTGTGTGTGTGTGATGTGTCTTTTTTATTGCAAGCTCGTAATAGAGTATATTATTATTATTATTATTATTATTATTATTATCATTGAGTTTCTTTTGTCATGAAAGTGTCTCAGCTTGTGAATTCCTGAACCATGTAGTATACAAATTTATATCCCATATCTGGATGCAAGTTTAGAATTATAATTCCTAATGTATGCCTTTTCTTTTCAATACAAGGCACAGGACAAATAAAAACATTTTCACCATTTCTTCTCAGTCAATGGGCAGGATTAACAAAAGGGGCAGTTCATCCAAAGTCCAGCCTTTATCCAGTGATTTCAGTTCCATTTTCTATATCTTCTTAGGACTTAGGCCACTTTCCCTATTCTAGTGGAGCATTAGATCTCAGCTGACAGCTCAGTTTGACTTTAGCCTTTGCTCATTGCTTTAGCTTTGATTTTTCTCTTCATGTCTGGCACCTGAAGATTTCTCTTTCTTTATTTTGAGCTTGATGACATATTCACATTTTTTTTGAGAGAGAGAATGTGTTTACACATACACACACACACACACACACACACACACACACACACAAGTGAGCAGAGGAAGGGCAGAGGAGGGAAGGAGAGAGATGATCTTAAGCAGGCTCCATGTGGCTGGACTGTGGGGCTCAATCTCATGACTGTAAGATCACGACCTGAGGCAAAATCAAAACTCAGATGCTTAACGGACTGAGCCACCCAGGCACCCCTATATTCACAATTTCTTAAGTGGACTTCATACCTAATGTTTTTATGAGTTTTAATATGGAGTCTATGTAGACTTAGTCCACAATGTTGGTAGAAGTTTCACCAGTAATTTTTTTTATGTTTATTTTTAAGAGAGGGAGGGAGCAGGCATGAACACATGTGTGCATGCACGTGAGTGGGGGAGGGGCAGACAGAAGGGGACAGAGTATCCTAAGGAGGCTCTGTCCTGAGAGCAGAGAGCCTGATGTAGGACCAGAACTCATGAACTGTGAGATCATGACCTGAGCTAAAGTTGGATGCTTAACTGACTGAGCCACCCAGACACCACTCATCAATAAATTCTTATTATTTTTTTGCATTTTAATTATTCAGTCTAATGTATACTGCAATTTTTTATAATTAATGCATAAAGGAACGAAGACTAATTCAGCAAACACAAATATATGCACTACTCATCTTAAGAAACAAGAACTTAGCAACCACCTCAGGCAAGGACAAAAAAAGCTAAAATAAATTAGACTACATCAAACTGGAAAGTTTTTGCACAGTGAAGGAAACCATCAACAAAATAAAACAGCATCTTACTAACTGGGAAAAGATATTTTCAAATCACACATCCAAATATCAAATCAAAAATACATCCAAATATAATAACAGAAAAACAAATAACTGGATTCAAAAATGGGCTGAGGACTTGTATTTTTCCAAACAAGATATACAGCTGACCAAGAGGCACATGAAAAGATGCTCAATATCACTAATCATCAGGGAAGTGCAAATCAGAACCACAATAAGGTATCACCTCATGCTCATCAAATTGACTGTTATCAAAAAGACAAAAAAAAAATAACAAGGATATGGAGAAAAGGGAACCCTCGTACGCTGTTGTTGGGAATGTAAATTGTTGCAGCCACTGTGGGGAACAGTATGGAGCGTCCTCAAAAGTTCCATACAATCCAGCAAGTTAATTAGGTATTTATCTGAAGAAAGTGAAATACCAATCCGAAGAGATATATGCACCCCTGTGTTCACTGCAGGATTATTGACAATAGCAAAAATATGGAAACAACCTAAGTGTCCATCAACAAATGAATGGTTAAAGAATATGTGGTATATATAAAACAAAATATTACTCAGCCATAGAAGAGAATGAAATCTTGCCATTTGCAATAACATGGATGGACCTAGAGGGTATTATGCTAAGTAAAATAAGTCAGAGAAAGATAGATACCATATGATTTCAATTATATGTGGAATCTAGAAAGCAAAACAAGTGAACAAACAAAACAGGAACAGACTCATAGGTACAGGGCAAAAACTGATGGTTACCAGAAAAGAAGGACTGGAAGAGGGGATCACAAAATAGGTAAAGGGAATTTCAAGGTACAAACTTCCAGTTATAAAATAAAAAAGTCATGGTAATGTATAGCATAGGGAATATAATCAATAATATTGTAATAACTTTGCATAGTGGCAGTAACTAGATTTATCATAGGGATCACTTATAATATATAAAAATACCAAATCACTATGATATATACCTGAAACCAATAACATATTGTGTGTCATTTACACTTCAAGAAAGAATAGTAAAGTATATACACTATGTGTGTAAAGATATGTGTATTTCACTGGGGGAAAGGTCTTTGATGTCCATCAGATTCTCAAAGAAGTCCATGGCCCTATCATAATGTATAATCAACATTTTACTTATGGAATGAGTTTGAGGTATATATGATTGAGGTCAGACCCACTGGAACCTGATGAGTAGAAAGGGCATGTGTCCCTCACTGCAGACAGCTTTTTTGCATGGTCTGGCTCTTCCGGAAAACAACTATAGACTAGATTACAATTGAATTCTCTTTCTGGTCTATAATTTTTAAATGTAAATTATAAATCAGTAACCTTCTATGCCTTTGTAAGTCTCCAAGTTAAAACCACAGATACATAAACATCTAATGGACGCTTCTGTATATTTGTACCAGTCAACCGAGATGACAGTAGAGGGTGAAATATTAACTGTTTTAAATATAATATGCTAGAGATTCTTAAAAATTTATTTAATATATATATATTTATGGAACTTCAAAAAATTTGTTGTTCATTATTATAAAAAATAATAAAGAATATTTTTTCTTCAGCTGATTGTTAGGGATATGCCCTTCTTAATTTACCACAGAGAATGCATTTATGAAGGTCAAGCTAATATATTCATGGAACATGAGGCATGTAGTTACCCAAATTCACGGCTAAATCTCTCAATTGGTAGAATAAATTGCTGACAACAGAAACGTTTGTATTGGCCAAGCACTGTGGTTTGATTAAGTTTGCTCATTTATTTTATAAATCTGTTGTAAAGCCATTAGAAGAGTTTTATTACTCAAATTACAAGGCTGAGTTAGAGTGGCCTTTTAAATCTATAAATTAATCAAAACTCTATTTCCAGAGCACTGAAAATATTCACCCCTTTCTTTCGATGAATTTATTTTCCCTCTCTATTACAAATAAATTGCGATTTAGTTCACAATTTCCGCAGTTGGCCATTATTCATAGGCATGCTTCTTGGATAGATCAGTAAATGTATAAATTTCCTTCAATATCCATTTCTGGGTAGATGAGAGAAGCATCTCATAGAAGAAATTAACCTCAATCAAAACACTGTCTACATTCAATATATGATCTAAACACATGTCCAAGAAAGGATGGCCAATCTTTATTACACAAAATTCATTTTGCTTTCTTTACAACTTCAACAAAGGAATTGTCTCAGCTCAGCATTTCTGCTTTCCTTTATTTATTTATTTATTTATTTATTTATTTTGCCATTACTTTGTTGATTCTACTACTTTATCATTAGTTTCTTGATATCCTTTGTAAAAGGCCATTTACTGGTTTTCCTTGAGTTTTTTCCATACCTAATCCTTTTATGCCAGATTTTACTTGTACTTTTTTGTAACTCCATTCAAAATCCTATGTGACTGTGTCCTGTGGTTAGGGAAAGGCTGACTCCACCACCACCCCTCATCTGGGTCACAGCATTTGGTTCAGAGATAAGTGTAAGATCCAGGCTGAGTCAACCTGGGAAGAGTTCTCTTTCTCTCAGGGCTTTCTAGGCTGCTAGGATTTAAGATTAGAGCTGATAGAATTTTAACACTACACAGGAAGAAATTGCCTGAGGACTATGCAGCCACAGAGGAGAACAGGGCAAAGAGAGTGAGAGAGATAGATTCTAAAGAAATTTTTAAAAAAAAAATTTTTTTTTTCAACGTTTACTTATTTTTGGGACAGAGAGAGACAGAGCATGAACGGGGGAGGGGCAGAGAGAGAGGGAGACACAGAATCGGAAACAGGCTCCAGGCTCTGAGCCATCAGCCCAGAGCCCGACGCGGGGCTCGAACTCACGGAGTGCGAGATCGTGACCTGGCTAAAGTCGGACGCTTAACCGACTGCGCCACCCAGGCGCCCCTAAAGAAATTTTTTTAAACACCTAGGTCCAGTCATGCCTGATTAATCTCTTAACTTTTTATTCTATGAAAGTAATGATTTGCTTAGACCAGTTTGAGAAATGTTTGTTTTGTATAAAAATAAAAGTTTCAATGCCTTATTTTGTTTTAAAATATTTTATTTCCATTTAGAAAAAGGCAAGCTATTACTACCAAAATCCTACATACACCCGATAGAACTACAATGCATTTGTTGGGACACATTTGATTACAAAGAATAGATACCAATTTCAATCTTGTCTAAGTTAGAGGAGACTTTCTCATTATGTTCATCTCTGTAAAGTTTCAAAGGTGAGGCAAACTTAGGCATGACTGGGTCTCAGAACGCAAATATTATTTTTACCATTCTCATTCTCCATTAATCCCTTGTTTCAGTTTGACACCATTTCCTCTTGCCTCAGACAGTTTTTCTACATGTGGAGATAATGTTACCACTGTAAGTTCCAGAACTTCATCCAGATCAAGTTTCTGTAATCTTTAGAAGAAAGGCTGTTTTTCTTCCAGCTCCAAGTCATCTGATTATCCCTTCCTGTGTCATTTACTTTTTAATGTTTATTTATTTATCTTTTAGAGAGAGAGAGAGCAAGAGAACAGAGGAGGGGCAGAGAAAAAGGGAGAGAGAGAATCCCAAGCAGGCTCTGCACTGAGTGCACACTGATGTGGGGCTCAAACTCATGAACCGTGAGATCATGACCTGAGCTGAAATCAAGAGTTGGATGCTTAACACACTGAGCCACCCACGCACCCCTCCTGTGTAATTTCTATGCCTGAAAAAAAAAAAATCACACAGCAAATGTTTAGAATCAGTAACTCACCACTCCCAAGTTACCTGCTCACCTCTATGATCAGAAGGAAGCCTTTTTAGGATTGTTAATCCCAATAAAACCACCTAAAATTAGGGCAGATGGAAAGAGTACAGAAGCAAATTTCCAAATGGAAAACAAGAGGTGTAAAATTTCATTTAAAGACACAGGGTTTACCACCCATGTTTATCTCTTCTTTCTACCAAGACCTCATTAAGATGAGAAAATAAACCAATCAAAGTCATAAGAATGAGAGAAGT
This sequence comes from Herpailurus yagouaroundi, assembly GCF_014898765.1. Classification (NCBI taxonomy): domain Eukaryota; kingdom Metazoa; phylum Chordata; class Mammalia; order Carnivora; family Felidae; genus Herpailurus; species Herpailurus yagouaroundi. The sequence continues at coordinate 59,940,888 of NW_024412395.1, read as the reverse complement.
GATATTAGTGGATGACGGAGCTCAATACAATTTTGAAAGGCAAAAACAAATGAATAAATGAACACCGATGATCTAGTTGGGAAAAGTCACAGTCTAAATAGTGGACAGGAAGTAATAATATCTGGAAGGATTTGAAATCAGCTGACATGAATGAGGGTAGAGATAAGGTGAGGAATTATAAATGAAGATATGGGTTGAAGTCAATACATGCAGTGGTCAATACCCCCTCACTGCTCACAGGCAGAATTCCAGAACTCTTTCATCTTCATACAGCCACTCCTAACAAGACTCAGTCTGGAGCCTAGAGGTTCCTTCTCTACAGAAATTGGATGAAAGGCACTTAGGTCTGGCAGACACCAGGAATGGCAGAATCAGGGATGAGATATCAAGTTCATAACAGGGAATTAATTGGCAGACTGTATATGGTTTTCCCAACTCCCCTTCCCATTACATCTTGGTACAGAACACTGATAATTTAAACACCTGGTCCCAAGAAGGAGATGGAAAATTTCTATGAGAGACAATATACATGGACCCAGAGAACTGGCACTTTGAGGTCCCCCAGTAAGAGGGCTGGATCCTTATTCAAGCCCACATTTTTAGAATGTTTTAATCAGATTTTGTAATGTCTCACTCTTAAATATAAATGGACACTAAGATATCACCAGTTAAGACATCTCCAAAATTTAAAAAATATATATTTAAAAGTAAACATTTTTAAAAAGTGTATAAGGAAAACAGAGTGTGCAGGGAATGAAAGTGAACTTTTAAAAAGAAAACAAACCTGTTATTAGAATCCTCAAAAAGATAAGAAAATAATAGATGCATAAATAAGAAAAAAATTATATAAAAAGAAAGCCAAGGAATATTGGAAATTAAAAATATTCAAATTCAAATATCAAAATTCAAAGCAGCAGAAGACAGTGGTAAAACTCTTAGAGAGTTAGACAAAGAAATAAAAAGGTAGAGGGGCACCTGGCTGGCTCAGCTGGTGGAGCATGTGACTCTTGATCTTGGGGTTGTGAGTTCGAGTCCCATGTTGGGTGTAGAGATCACTTAAAAATAAAAAATCTTATTAAAAAAAAAAGAAAATGGTAGAAAACATAAGAAAAAACATAAGCCATAGAGGTTCAAGGAAGGAAGCCCTACATCAAACAAAGATGAATTCCAGAGAGAGATCAGAGGAAATTGTGGAAGAGAAATAGTCAAAGAAATAATATGAGAGTATTTCCTACAATGAAAGGGTATGAGTCTCTAGCTTGAAAGAGGCACCAAATGCACAGCACGTTCAATGTAAAAAGATCCGCAACAATGCATCAGGAATAGAGAAAATACTAAAAATTTCCAACATAAAAACTTTAGGTCACATAAGAAAGATTAAGGCTGAGAATGGCACTGACTTCTCAAGAAATAACATTGGAAGTCCAAAGACAGTGGAGCAACTCCTTCAAACTGATGAAGTAAAATAATTTTCAATCTGAAGTCATCATTCAAAGACAAGCACAGAATAATGACATAGTCTGATTCACAGAAAACAACATATATTACCTCCCATGAAGTCTTTCAAAAGGAGCCTCTGAAGAGCAGGCTCAAGCAGAATCAGGGAGTAAAATGAAAAAGAAGAAAATATAAAATGTAAGGGAAAATGGAATCAACCCAAGAAAGAGGCAAGGAGGACTCCCAACAATAGGGCCATGCAGCTCGTGTTGGAGTGAGAGAACAGACAGACCTCAATCGTGTTCTCTGGAGAAACTATTCAGTAGTTCTGTTTATATTTATGGAGCATTTCGGCTGCAGGCGGCGTGGGGGGGTGGGGCGGGGTGTATGGACAGCAAGTGCTACAAGCGAAACCAATGACAAGAAAAACGGCTACAGAAAGGGAAAATACATCGCAGCATATGCTTTAGCTCTACAGTAAACAGTATTTACAAGCTTATAATGATCTTGCACTATGTGTTGACTTAATTAAAGTAGTAGCATGTAATAAGAGATGGGTAGGAGGTGGGGTAAGGTAGGCCAACATCTGTCATAACAAGTTGTCTAAAACCAAGAACTTGAAGAAAGAGTAGGACAAGTTTGTTATTTCTAAATACAGACTTAGAAGAAACAGGAGCGCCTGGGTGGCTCAGTTGGAAGAGTGTATGAATTTTGATTTGGGGGCTGTGAGTTTGAGCCCCACATTGGGGGTAGAGATTATTTAAATAAATAAACTTATTTTAAAAAAAATAGAAGAAACAGCTTTAAAAAGTCAAAGATTTGAGTAGTCATAAATGAAGATTGGCCAGAGACTTACTTTTAATGTTAAGCTTATTGGTACGTTTTGATTTTCACCATATATTATCGATATTTGACTTCCTAAGTAAATACTTTAAAAGCAACAAAATTTAAAAATGAAATAATATCCAAACTTTTTGATACCTACCTCACTAATCTAGGTTTTATTTATTTATGAGAGCTTTGAAGACAAGCCATGTTGACAGACTCCTTTGGTGTGTGTCTACACAGACAGAATTCTAAATATTTAAAGACAAATACTTTTGTTGATTCCATCAGTGTAATCTATTTGAGTATGGATAGCTGATTTCTCACTTAATTTCACCTGGTCCTCTGCTGTGTTCCTATGATGGGATTCTAATGTGAGATTTGTACAGCTGCTTGCTCTGTTAGCAAAGCACTTGGACACTCCACAGTTAAGGGGCTCCTGAGAATTTGTTAGCTCCTTGAAGTATTGTGGGTTTTTAGACACACAAATACTAAATTTAAGAAATTGTCAAAGTAATCTCCAATAGACCAAGAATTTAGGTCAGAAAATACACCAAGTCCGTCAGACAGAAAAAGCTATAAATCCTACAGGTTTCTTCAGAGAGTCTGAAGAGAAATGATGTGTTTAAATCTGTGAATTACATGGCAAAATTAGATTAGCTTGGCAAATTCCTACCATGATGCTATACTCCTAAGGAGAGCAAGTTCCCACGTGCCCCATTATGTCCCTAGGAAGACATAAAATTTCAGATTCCTCTCCACTACCCTGGTCTCTTCTACCTCCCAATCCCCAGAAGCCTCTGCAGAAATATTCAGTAGCCCTCTGAATAGAATGACCGTACCAAAAGGATTTGGCCAAAAAAGTTTTTGAAATCAAAACTTTTCATCTTTGGGGGCTCCTGGGTGGCTCAGTTGGTTAAGTGTCCGACTTTGGCTCAGGTCATGATCTCATGTTTGTGAGTTTGAGCCCCCACATCAAGCTCTCTGCTGTCTTCATATCCTCAGTCTCCCCTTCGCTCTGCCCCTCCCTCACGCGCACACATTCAGGGACTCTCACTCTCTCAAAAATAAACATTAAAAAAATTTTATCTTTTTATCTTCAATTCTGCAATTCTTTATAGTTATACTAACCCAATTGCTCTCAAAAAGGAATTTTTATTCAACATTGATTTTATTTATTTTTTATCTAAATGATTGACTTTTCTTCCATTCAGCTTAATTGACTTCTTATTTGATTAAGGCAAATAAATCAACTAATTGATTTGGTTCCATGCTTACCTAATCTCTGTAATACACAAATAAGACCTTAATGTAATCATCTATTTTATAAGCTTCACTAGAGCCAAAGTTTTGCCTAAGCATTCTATAATAACTGCATTTAATAGACCACTGGATTCTACTGAGTTTCCAAGTCATGTTTGCAAATAAATGATTAGTTTTGAATATTCCAGTTAACTGATTTAAATTTCCCCATTTTAAGATATGTAGAATATAGTCTTTAAAACTTATGTAATTTGTGTATATAAACTTATCTTGGCATGAAATAACTAGTATTAAACTGGCAATACCAAGAACATACATCTCTACTTTCATCTGCTCAAGAACTTGAAGTAGGTGGATTGTTGAAGAAAAGAGATACTTTTAATACATAATACATTTAATACATAATACATTTAATACATAATAATCTCTCTCAGAATCTTCAAACGTTTTTCCGTGTTGTTCATCCTGACCAATGAGATTCCAAGGCACTATCCTGGAGGAAAATAATTCAGGCTCTGACAAATAGCCAACATGGATATCAAGAATCTATATTTTCTGCCTAGATATCTATCTAGGAAATTTTATTTATCCTTCAAGTCTCAGTTCAAATGCTTCCTTTATTCTGAAACCTCTAGTACCTGGTAAATTTCATGGGTTTCAAGGGACAGAAATGGATTGTGGCTAAGATATGGGAACAAAAGATTTATTGGAAGGATGTAGGATGCCTTCCAGAAATCTCAGGAGGACCTGAATAACTCAGCCTTGGGGAGAACAAAAAGCAAAATAGCTCCAAGGACCTCTGCAGCAAGAGCTTTTGGATCTTCTCTCCAGAGGATTACCCCACAATGACTTATGACCAATAGTGTTCTATCCATATTCTCATTTCAAATTCCAGGCAGAAATTACATGACTAACTAAGATGGCAGATAGATCAAGCTCAGCCACTACGGGAACCTGGAACTGTTAGGTCACCCCAGTTTGTGTCTTCTATCATCTTTGACTTGGTTGCGGCTTCTCCTATATTCCATATGCACTTTGTATCTACTCTGTGCCACCCAGGCGCCCCTGTTGTTGTTGTTTTAAAATTCAGTTATTTAGGGGCGCCTGGGTGGCGCAGTCGGTTAAGCGTCCGACTTCAGCCAGGTCACGATCTCGCGGTCTGTGAGTTCGAGCCCCGCGTCGGGCTCTGGGCTGATGGCTCAGAGCCTGGAGCCTGTTTCCGATTCTGTGTCTCCCTCTCTCTCTGCCCCTCGCCCGTTCATGCTCTGTCTCTCTCTGTCCCAAAAATAAATAAACATTGAAAAAAAAATTTTTTTTAAATAAAATAAAATTCAGTTATTTAGTTATTTTGAGAGAGAGAGAGAGAGAGAGATCACACATACTTGCTCATACACGCACACACAAGCTGGGGAGGGGCAGAGAGAGAGGGAGAGACAGAATCTCAAGCAGGCTCAGCACTGTCAGCACTGAGCCTAACGTGGGGGTCAAATTCATGAATTGTGAGAACATGACCTGAGCTGAAATCAAGGGTCAGATACTTAATTGACTGAGACACCCAGATGCCCTGACAGTGTTGCTATTGAAACACCATAAGGTAGACTTTTCCATATTTGAATCCTTAGTATCGTTCACAGTGACTGATACTAAGTGCTAAAAAAATTGTTGTATGATTTAAATTATATTTTATTCTCTTCTGATAGAAATCATCACATGCCATAGAGATTCTGTATGTTGTATAAGAGCCACTAGAGACCCCCTCATGAGAGTGACCAGATGACCTGTTGGTGTTGTCTCTGAAGCTCAAAAGCAAAAAAAGTCCTTAGCACATGGTAAACAGAAAATCAATACAGAGGGACCACTGGTCAATGTGGCATAGTGGCACCTGTCATCTCCTCATTCATACTTTGTTGTGCCACAGTGTATTCTTTGATCATGTTCCTCAACATGAGACCAAGACTGTACATCTCTGGGGAACTTGACAGTCTGTTTAACCAATTGTCTAACAGACTTAAAACATGCCACTTTCCAATCACCCCTTGGAGCCCCCAAGATTATGTCACCTGTCCTTTCATACCCTGGCATACAACATACTTATTTAGTGGGGCTCCTGGGTGGTTCAGTCAATAGAGCATCTGACTCTTGATTTCGGCTCAGGTCATGATTTCATGGTTTGTTAGTTTGCGCCTCGTGTGGCACAGACAGTGTGGAGCCTGCTTAGGATTCTCCTTCTCTCCCTCTCTCACTTCCCCTCCCCTGCTCATGTCCTCTCTCTGTCTGTCAAGATAAAACTTAAAAAAAAAATACTTATTTAGTCCCTTTCTCCAACAATTGTGTGTCAGGACAGGTCCATATCTTACCATGTCTTAGAAACATAACCCCCTACTTAACTGGGCAAGAGCATACCTTGCCATCTGTTTCCCACCCTTCAATGTGCCCATTCCTCCGGCCCCAAGATCAAAGGGACCTTCTTGTTAAAGCAGAATTAAAAAGACACACTTTATCTAGTCAGTGGATTACTCCCACTAAATCTTCAGCATAACACCCAGTTATGAAGCAGATAAGCCAAATGTTTATAGGAAGTCAGGGTTGGTTGGTGAGAATTGAAGTGTTTTGGGGTTTTGATCTGGTTGTTTTTCTTCTCCCTATCTGTTTCAATTGTTTTACATCCTGTTTACAATGAATATGTATTATTTTTAAAATATAACTAAGCTTTCCACCAGTCAGAGTGGCCAAAATGAACAAATCAGGGGACTATAGATGCTGGAGAGGATGTGGAGAAATGGGAACCCTATTGCACTGTGGTGGGAATGCAAATTGGTGCAGCCGCTCTGGAAAGCAGTGTGGAGGGTCCTCAGAAAATTAAAAATAGACCTACCCTATGACCCAGCAATAGCACTGCTAGGAATTTATCCAAGGGACACAGGAGTACTGATGCATAGGGGCACTTGTACCCCAATGTTCATAGCAGCACTCTCAACAATAACCAAATTATGGAAAGAGCCTAAATGTCCATCAACTGATGAATGGATAAAGAAATTGTGGTTTATATACACAATGGAATACTACGTGGCAATGAGAAAAAATGAAATATGGCCTTTTGTAGCAACGTGGATGGAACTGGAGAGTGTGATGCTAAGTGAAATAAGCCATACAGAGAAAGACAGATACCATATGGTT
>NW_024412395.1:59831686-59929186 GCF_014898765.1 Herpailurus yagouaroundi | reverse complement strand
TCTCCTTCTGTCTCTACCCCTCCCCCACGTGTGCTCTGTCACGCTCTGTCTCTCAAAAATAAATAAATGTAAAAAAATCTTTTTTAAATACACACAAATTAGTTTGCAAAGTTTTCATTACTAAAGTAGTTTGACTTTTAGTTTATATGCTATTTTAGTTTATATGCTATAGTATATAAAATAATAGTGTATTATATAACATCATATTGCATAGTATATAGTATCTAATTTTCACCTTAGATTTATAAATAATATGCTAATGAAAAATAATAAGCTAATTGCATTAACACTAGCTAAAATCTTTTAGCAATTTATGTGCCACAGGAGATGTTTTTCTTTTTAAGTTTATTTATTTATTTTGAGAGAGAGGGTGCATGCAGGAGGAGCAGAGAGCGAGAATCCCAAGCAGGCTCTGTACTGTCAGTGCAGAGCCCTATGTGGGGCTCAAATTCACAAACTGTGAGATCATGACCTGAGCCAAAATCAAGAGTTGGACACTTAAACAACTGAGCCACCCAGTTGCCCTGTCAGAGTAGGTTTTCATATACTCTCTCATTTCATTCTCACAACCCTATAGCATATTTACTATTGATATCCTTATTTTACAGGTGATAAAATTAAGACCAAAGAAGTTCAAATGACATGAAATTCACATATTCAGGAAGCTGATCATCCAGGATTCCAATCCGTATCTTTCTAATGCAAAAACCTCTTAACCACTGTGCTATACTGGACAAAATTGAGATAAATGCCTTGAGTAGAACTAGCATTTTCTATTCCACTTTGAATAGGATTTTACTAAAGCACAAAACAGGAAAATCCATAAGATTACATTTGAGAGGACTCTGGAAATCTACAGATAGAAATAAATCCTGGAGAGAAAGACCAACTATACTGTACTTTGAATCATCCATGAAGTCAAAACAAGTATGAGGTCTAACTGTAGTTAGAAATCAATTTTCTTTCTAGTCTTTCATAACTTCTCTTTCCCACACTTTAAACTGTCTTAATCTGCTTCCCCACTGTGACTTATTTCTGGTAGCGTATAGTTGGGATAGCAGCATCCTCATACCTGGTGGGCTATGGAGCTGCACATGCTGGGAATAGTAAGGATCATGAGGAACCATGCAGGTCAATACAAGCCACCGTCACTTCAAAAACGAAGACATGTGCTTTGCTGATGGTGCGAACTGGCCAAAGGCAACAACATGAAAACCACAGGAGTACCTTCACATGTAAAAGCAAACTCAGTCAGTAGCAGACTGCACTTTGATGAGAAATAACATGTTTTAGTAAAGAAGCTCCTTCTATTTGTTAAAGGGTGTGCCTTCAATCATAAAATATGCATTCATTCCTTTATCCTACAAACATGTACCCAGTATGTAGTCAGGCACTATGCTTGGTGCTGGGGGAGCCAAAATAGGTAAATAGGTAGATGGATAGATGGATGGATGGATAGATAGATGATAGAGACGTACAAGTCTCAGATCTCTAAGTCTTCAGTATCTAGGAGAAAGATTGAATATGTAAATACTTTGATGCCTAACAGTGAAACACCACCAGGACTATACCTGCATTCTGGTTTCTTATTTGCTACAAGCAGGGAGACCCTACACCCTGGAGAACAAAAGGGAATCTCAGGGGGTATTTGGGAGACATGTCATAGGATTTGGTCCCATGTTACCATAATTTTGGAGAAGGTTCCAGGAAGCAGAGATTTGCTCTGGATTAGGTGCTGTCAGAAAGTTGGGAGCAATTCTATGTTTGGAGATTTTAATAATTTTTACCTAGGAGGAAGGAGGCATGGAATGGGTAATTGGTAAAGAAGCAGTAGTCGTTCATGTTAGATGGGAAAGGAGGGGATGTGTGACCATGTTCATAATTAGCACAGTATTCTTGTTTTTGTCTGTGTTCAGATGTGATTATGGAGGGTTCCTGGTTTTGTTTTAATCTATTAAATGGATTAGCCGTGGAGTGACCCCTTATGATTTTGGTGAAAATGTTATGTTCTGCAAGAAAACAGCATGGCCTAGTTGAAATGGACGCCTGTTTTTTCTTCCTTAATACTCAGTTATCCTATGCCTTGATAAATGCTTAGTTACACAAATACACAGATGTGGGAGAGGTTAATAAGCTCCTTCCATGCCAGAAACTATCTTGTGATAGATGAAAGTCCCAGACTTATTAATTACATTTGGTAACTAAAGAGACAGAGCTAAAAAAAAAATAAGGTTCTGGAAAATATCATTGGGATGTGAACTTAAAATTTTTTCTGCTTTACCATAAATGTTTGCAGTTTGTTAAAGTATATTGACCTACAATAAACTGCACTTATTAAAACCTATAATTTGATGACTTTTGACATATTGACATATCTCTAAAATTGTCACCACAAACAAGAGAATGAGTATACCCATCACCTTCAAAATATTTTGTGCTCCTTTGAAATCGCCTCTCCCTCCTTTCATCATTCTATCCCTCCAAACCTGGTCCCCAGGCAATCACTGATCTATTTCTCTAGATAACTTAGTGTGCACTTTTTAGAAGTTTATATAAATGAAATCCTACAATATGTCTTCTTTTACGTCTGACTTCTGTCACTTAGCATAATTATTTTGACATACATCCATGTTGTTACATGTTTCAAAACCCATTCCTTTTTATTTCTGAGTAGTATTCCATTGTGTCATATGCAAACAAATTCTTTAGGTATTCTCCTATTGGTGGACATTTAAGTTGTGTGATGGTTTTAAAATAAGTCCACAAAGTCTTTGCTACAAGTCTCTTCAGAAAGTGGCATCTAATTGCCCTCTCCTTTTCGATATGGACTGGACTTAGCAACTCAGTTCTAATGAATAGAATAAAGCAGAAGTGATGGCATGCAACTTTTGAAACTAAGGATTTTGGACTTCTTCCTTGTTCTCTATTGGATCACCGTCTCTGGGGGAAGCCAGCTGCCATGCTGTGAGGAAACTCAAATGGCCCTATGGTGAAGCCCATGTAATGAGAAGCTATAGTGTCCTGCCAACTGCCTTGTTGGAAGCAAACGCTCCAATTTCAGTCCAGACTTCAAATGACCATAGCCTCTTTGTAGCTTCACTACAACCTCATGGGAGGCCCAGAGCCAGAACCACTCAGAACCACTCAGCTGAGCTGCTCCCAAATTCAGTGATCCACAGAAATAGTGAGATAATAAACATTTGCTGTTTTAAGTCACTAAATTTCAGAGTAATGTGTTACAGGGCAATAGGTAACTAATATAGGTTTTTTCAGGTTTGGGGCTATTGCAAGTAAAGCAGCTATAAACTTTGGATACAAGTATTTATAAAGATGTATGCTTTCATTTCTCTTGGTTTACTGTATATTTGGGCACAATTTTTATTTTGCCTTATATTGTTTTCCATTCAAGTGTCAAATTGACCCAACAAGGTTATAGGCTTCAGGTACTTATTTAATATTCCACACAACGCTCAGCCCATGTTAATTGCCTAGTAAATGATCAATATTTTGAATTGAGATAAATTAAGAACAATAATAAGTACACAAATGGCTTTCCATAGGTACCAGAGAAGGGAGAAGGTGATTCAATGTTGTTAGTGGATGGACTGCCTGACCTCCCCCACCACCTTTTAAGAAAAATGAATTGATTTGCTTTAGGTCCAGAAAAAGAATGCAGTTTGGAGTCCATAAAAAAATTTCACCCCCAGGTAATATGAATTCTAACTTGAATACTACACATAAATGGGGATAATTAATCCAATTTCATCCAGGTAAAAATCTGAAGTGACCCACTTGTCAAAATAGAAATAAAATGTACTGTCTCACATTGCCAAACAGTGTGCTCTCTCTTTCAGGTGCTTTTCAGCCAATCTAAGCTGTGCTTACAGGAACTGGCCATGACATTGAGAATTTGAGTAATATTTATCTTCCGGCTCTCAGATATGGCTGGAAAGAGCCATGTGTGTAGAAATACATATAGGAATGCCTTGGTGATACTCAGTAGGTTTCTATGGGTTCAGTTCCTTTACCTGGTATGGAGGACACTGAGCTTTTTTAAAGAGATAGAAATGTAGGATTTGAAATAGCCAACTACCGCTAAGAAACATTCTGAGCAAAGAGAGTATGACCAAACTTAACCACAACATACCAAATGACTCTATTAGTGGGAGATAGGAATCACTCCACAACACTTTGAGAGCTAGTAATAATGAGGACTTTCTTTTTTTTTTTTTAAGTTTATTTATTTAATTGGAGGTGGGGGTGGGGAAGGACAGAAGGAGAGGGAGAGAAAGAATCTCAAGCAGGCTCTCTCTGCACTGTCAGTGTAGAACCCACCTCAGGGCTCAATCCCACGAACCGTGAAATCATGACCTGAGCAGAAATCAAGAGTCAGACGCTCAACTGACTGAGCAACCCGGGCACTCCAATAATGAGGAATTTCAAAAACCTTCATAAGATTTTCTCACACTGATTTTTTTCTTTTTCTTTTTTACATTTTCTTACACTAATCTTTCTTCCATTCTTCCAAAAAATTTGCCTAGGGGAGATTTAGAACTGTTCAAATGAGAATGAAAAGATAAAAAAAAAAGTCATGCTTACATTCAGCTTTTTACACCAAAATTTAGCAACTTTTTTGGGATTCTCTAAATTCCTTTATCTCCTTTAGAGAGACTGGTGTCAACACAGGAAGCAGGAAGCGGAAGCCTAAGAAAACTAAACCATTCTAGGTCTGGTTGATTAGAAAGAACAGGAGACAAGAGTAGAGGGAGCAGAATAAATGGCAGAAACTTCAAGGCTGCTGATCCCCTCCCTGCCTTAGGACCTAACATCCTAGATGACCCAGCATAGACTCCTGGGTCAGAAACAAATCATTTGCATAAATTCTGCAAGGCTTAATGTCCACAGGGTGACAGGGAGAAGGCCAGCTCACTCCTGCAAGTAGAGCTGAGAAACTAAGAAACTTTGAGCTTTGGAAATCTGAATCTTTTATAAGAGACAGTGAACCTGACTGACCTTTGCCCAGGAGGTAGACGTTCTCCTATTTTCCTGATTAGGAAACTAATCTGCCTTCTGTCCCAGGAGCAGTCACTATCCTCCAAGTCTGTTTGGTATACAATCAACCTTTAGAAGATAGTCTAGAGGAAAGGCTGCCAGTGCCTCTACAATGTGCAAACACATGGACTTCTTCGAGAAATGTGTCTCAACAATCAATACCTAATAAAAACCTTCAAGATAGTCATATTTCACTCACTTTCCAGAGAAGGAAATGAAAGTGGGAGAAGTTAAGGAACTCACCAAAAGCAGAATAGTGCAGTTGGGATGTACACCTAGCCCTGTCTCCCTCCATAAACTCTCCACACCAAATCAGTCTGGAGACCCATGCATATTTATGATTAATGCTTATGACAAGCCAAAAATCATGACTGAATCCTTCTGGAAGGAAAATGTCTATTACCTTACTATGCCTCTAGGCTGACAAATGTTATTTCTTGAAAGATACCCTGAAAAACTAAAGTAAAACTTTATAAATGAGCAACTTAGCGTGTCTCCTCCAAAATGAGATGTCTTGACAGCAGGACCCCAAATTCTAATTGTCAACAAAAGACAGAGAGGAAAGAAAGCTGTTGTCCAAAGTGAAGGAATATCCTGGCAATCTTAATGGATTATTTGTCTTCTGTTGTCCATTTCCAGAAATTGAGCTGCCACAAACCTGAGCATTTGGTAGCTTGTCTGCAAGATGGCCACCGTCAATTTCTTCCCTTCTGTATATACACTTCATTCTCTTCAAGAGAAGTAATGTCTGTTCGTCCCCCTCTTCACTCCCTCCATCTTGAATCTAGGCTGGACTTAATGAATTACTCAAATAATAAAATACAACAAAACTGGCATTCCAGGACTTTTAAGACTAGATCATTAGAAGTCTTGCAGCTTCAGTCCAGGTCTCTTGAAATAGCTGCTCTGGGACAGTGTAAAAAGTCTGACTACCCTAAGACTGCCATGCTGTAAGGAAGCACAAGCTGGCTTCATAGAGAACTAGATGCCCAGCTAGCTCCACACTTCCAGCCACCCTGCTGCATATACACCAGTCGCATAAGTTAAGGAGGCATCTTAGATACTCCTGTCCCAGCAGATGCAACTTGGAGAAAATGGAGAAACTCAACAGACATGCAGAACCAAGATCCCATTCGTATGGCCCAGTTGAGCTGTTCTAGGCATCTCCAGCCCCTCCTACTATGCCCTATCCAAATCCCTGACTCACAAAATAATGTATATGACAAAATGGTTTTTGTTTTATGCCATAAAGTTCTGAGGCATTGTTTGTTTGAGGTTTGTTTAAGAAGCATTCGATAATGGCAACAAGAGGTATAGTTGAAATATGTGCTGGAAGACTGGTTTCAAAAGATTTAAGGCAAATATTAAAGATAAATTGCAAATTTACATTGTGAGCTAACTGGAAGTTTAAAAGGGCAATTAAAACTTAAAACAAATGTTTTGCAGAGTTAATAACATTAAATTTCTAATAATGTTTGAAAATTCTTTCGGATACTGACCAATTGACCTAAAGTTGGTGAAGTTATCATTCTGGGGTAGTTTGTCTCAACCAAGGGCAATTTGGCTTCTAGCGTACATTTGACAATGTCAAAAGACATATTTGGTTGTCACAAATCCCTGGGGTTAGGGATGCTACTAGATTCTAATGGGTAGAGGCCTGAAATGCTGCTAAATAGCTTATGACGCACAGGACAACACCTCCACAGCAAGGAATTATCTGGCCCAAATCTTCAGTAGTGCCAATGTTGAGAAACCATGTTCTAGGATACCAGAAGCAATTGTATTTGAATAAAGGCTTTGGCAGTCCATTCCTCAAGCAAATGTATAACTTTTTGCATTTGAAGAGAAGCTTTCCTTGTTCAAATTTGCTTGTTCAGAATAAAATTTTAAATGTGTATATGGATCAGAACCACACGGGTTTGAGTCTAATATATAAAGATATGTTTCTTCACATATTTATTTGGCATGTCATTTGCAGTAGACAATGCACTAGGCACTATGGATCTCCAGATAAATTCCCTACTTGCTATGAGCTCCTATCTAATGTGGAGACAGACAGGTCAGCAATCACATTACCATAGGACAATTGTAGAACTAGAGATTGAAAAATAGGACAAAGAACACCAAAGAAGGCAGGAAATTCTCAGAAAAGTCTTCAAGACGGAGGAGTTCTGGGCTGAAACTACATGGTTAAGTAGAAGTACTTCAGACTGGAGGCTGGAAAAAAAAACAAAATAGACTTTATAACATGGACATGATGAAAAACCATACCTTGTGTACAAGTCTAATCACTTATAGAAAATAAATGGGGCTGGACTTCGGCTCAGGTCATGATCTCACAGTTCGTGGTTCCGACCCCCTTGTCAGGTTCTGTGCTGACAGCTCAGAGCCTGGAGCCTGCTTCAGATTCTGTGTCTCCCTCTCTCTCTCTCTCTGGCCCTTCTTGGCTCTCTCTCTCTCTCTCTCTCTTAAAAATAAATAAATGTTAAAAAAAATTTTTTAAAAAAGAAAATAAATGATGCTTTCCTTTAAGAGTATATGGAGCAATTAGGAATTAAATCAGATCTAAAACCGTTAGAGGCTTCTGAAAACCTGATTGGAAAAAGTGTAATGGCTGATAATGTGAGTCTCCAAGGGGAAAATCAAGAATAATAAACAAGTTTCCAAAATCTAACTTTCTTCATGGTCCAGAGATTTAAAATATAAAAAATAAAAAACACAAAAACAAGTTTTTCCACGGCTAGGAAGAGAAGACTTAAAGCAGAAAAAAAGCTTTTTAAGGACCCTGGCCAGCATTAAATGTAGGGGTAAAGAATAAAGGGGCATTATAAGAAGCATGCAGGGAGCATTAGATGTAAAAACACAAATTAAACTTTGGAAATAAGTTTGCCTTTTTTGTTTTCTAAATTCTTTTTCAGGTTGGAACAATCATTTTTGAAATTCCATTTAAAACCCAGAAGATCTTTATGATAAACAGCCTGAAGTCTCTTATGCTATCTCATGCCTTCAATTTTCCCACAATTTCCCTTTAGAGACGTGAAAAAAAATCCCTGTGGGCCTCAGAATATGTTAAGTACTTTAGTCATACAATACTCAATTTGAACTGGTATCACTTGTAAGTTTTTACGATTCAAAAATCATATGGTATGATATTTTAAAATAGCCCCAAAGATTACCATAGCATTTCTATCATCATTTGCTACAATGATGCATTCTAACACCTAAGAATATTTCAAAAGACACATTTCCCTTGGCAAACACCTGTTTCAAAGTAGAACAAAGCTTCTTACTTCACAACATACTCTGAAAGCACAAAACATCACTGAAGGCATTTGTGTTAAAGGGTCATGGACTAACAGGAAACCGACACCAGAATCTCACCGTGGGATTGCCCTGGTTATGCTTAACTAGGGAGGTGCCCTGGCTCTTTCTTCGGGCACTGAGAAATCTTGGTTTCTAAACATCAGTTGTTATATAATGAGTTCCAAGTAGGTAAATGGGACTTAGGCTAGTATAACGAGTACATGAGTGTCCCAAATGGAAAGCACATGATGTGATGATCCCTTTGCAGAAAGCAGAAACCAGATCAGCCCCAGAGGAGCTTGTCTAGATTGTTCTCACCCATGCATAGCAGCTTCCTCAAAAATGTTTCTCAAAATGTGGTTCTCAGACCACTCACATAAATAAATCTGGGGTGCTTCTTAAAAAAGCTTCCTTGGTGTTCTCTCAGACCTAGTGGCTAAGAACCTTTAATTTGATTCTTGGCCATGCTAGAGTTTAGGACCCATGTTTTTATGTCAAGAGTCCAGAAATATTTTGCATAGGAAAATTCCTTATTTTGTGCTGAATTCACTCAGTGCACAAAATAGTACTGAAAATATCAAATTTCACTTCTTTAATTAATGGTATTGAGTGTTATTAGCCTAAGTCTACATAAATGGTATATCAACATTTGGGGGTAGGAGGGGAATAACTACTGATTCTTTGCTTAAGAAATGAAATATTTCATCATAACACTTGCCAGAGCCAGTGAGCCATTATGGTAAGTGTTAATACTGTTCCTCACCATCAGAAGGGTTAGATGGGGCTATGTTTCTCCAGATAAAGGAGTCTGATTCACAGATCCAATTTCTCTAAAAAAATATTTTTTTTCAAGTTTTGAGTATGAATATGGCCTGTCCCAGGAAAGGATTGTTGACTTAATTTGAGAGCCAAAACAACCCAGGTTGGCAGTGGTGTTAAAAAGAGTAAAGTATGGGGGCGCCTGGGTGGCTCAGTCGGTTAAGCGGCCGACTTCGGCTCAGGTCATGATCTCACAGTCCGTGAGCTCGAGCCCCGCGTCGGGCTCTGTGCTGACAGCTCAGAGCCTGGAGCCTGTTTCAGATTCTGTGTCTCCCTCTCTCTGACCCTCCCCTGTTCATGCTCTGTTTCTCCCTGTCTCAAAAATAAATAAAATGTTAAAAAAATTTTTTTAAAAAAAGAGTAAAGTATGTTGCATTTACAGGATATTTTTCAGACATATGATGTATCGTATAAAAACACCTGTCTTCAAATCATGCACTCCTATAAGGTCTTCAGTATGCTCCCATGAAACCTAGAAAAATATTATTACTACGTTCGAGGGAGGGTCAGGTAGTGGGAGGAATTTATATATTCATGACTTAATAAATGAAGGACATACATCTCCCTTCCCTGCACAGCTCATTGTTCCTGAGGTGGATTCCCAGAGAAGCCAGAGACCTTTGGCTTCATGGAAAAATATAAGCTGGACAGGATTCCTCTTACTGCCATCTTGGAGTCACATAAAAGATGAGCGAGCTGAGGAAAGTGTGAACACAGAAAAAGCCCCTAGGGAGCAGAAATAAGACAGAGAAAAAGAGAGCACTAAGTTTGGTTTTCCAGTTCTAGTTGACATGAGACCTCTCCGAATGTCATTAATTATCCTTGTATTCCATGAAATCTCTGAGTACCTACCATTGCCCATTCCCCTTTGACGTGAGCGCTTTTGGTGGGACTCTGTTCAAACATTAGGGTTCCAGAGAGAATCTGATAAGTAATTGTGTGAACTTCCATACAAAGTATACAATGGGGACCCGCTTCCTCACTTGGTTTCATCAGTAGCCTGGGCGATCTGAAATACCTTCTGTCTTTTATCAGCATTTATTGTATATGATGTGGATAAAAATTACACAGAGAAAAGGTATTTGTACTCAAGTCATTCTGTCTTGACTGAGGTCAACATGGTCTTTAATCAGCTGAATTCCCTTTAAGGGATGGAAACTAACATTTAAGTACATTGCATATGCAAAGATCTTTATGTCATTTAGCTCTTTAATCCTCAGGACTCTTTAAGGTTCAGATCAGGGAGACTAATTGATTTGTTCAATGATCAAAGTTAGAAAATGGTAATGATTATGCACAATCCAGACTTCTATAAGTTCAAAACTCTTTCTACTAAACCAGTGTCTCACAAAATATGGTACACATATCATTTTTGGTATCCAAGATTACTTTAAATAGATTATTTTATTTTATTTTTTATTTTTATTTTTTTTTATTTTTTTTCAATATATGAAGTTTATTGTCAAATTGGTTTCCATACAACACCCAGTGCTCATCCCAAAAGGTGCCCTCCTCAATACCCATCACCCACCCCCCATCAACCCTCAGTTTGTTCTCAGTTTTTAAGAGTCTCTTATGCTTTGGCTCTCTTCCACTCTAACCTCTTTTTTTTTTTTTCCTTCCCCTCCCCCATGGGTTTCTGTTAAGTTTCTCAGGATCCACATAAGAGTGAAACCATATGGTATCTGTCTTTCTCAGTATGGCTTATTTCACTTAGCATCGCACTCTCCAGTTCCATCCACGTTGCTACAAAGGGCCATATTTCATTCTTTCTCATTGCCACGTAGTACTCCATTGTGTATATAAACCACAATTTCTTTATCCATTCATCCGTTGATGGACATTTAGGCTCTTTCCATAATTTGGCAATTGTTGAGAGTGCTGCTATAAACATTGGGGTACAAGTGCCCCTATGCATCAGTACTCCTGTATCCCTTGGGTAAATTCCTAGCAGTGCTATTGCTGGGTCATAGGGTAGGTCTATTTTTAATTTTTTGAGGAACCTCCACACTGTTTTCCAGACTGGCTGCACCAATTTGCATTCCCACCAGCAGTGCAAAAGGGTTCCTGTTTCTCCACATCCTCTCCAGCATCAAATAGATTATTTTAAAAATATATATTTTGGAGCCCCTGGGTGGCTCAGTTGATTAAGTGCCAGACTCTTGATTTTAGCTGAGGGAATGATCCCACAGTTCTTGGGATCAAGCCCTGCATAGTGTTCTTTGTTGACTGCATGGAGCCTACTTGGGATTCTCTCTCTCCCTTTCTCTCAGCCCCTTCCCCATGCTTTCTCTCTCTCTTTCTCTCTCTCCAAAAATAAAAAATAAACATTTTTAAAAACCCTTTAAAAATTTAAAGTTACACATTTATTTTAATACATTTTAGAAAAATAATTTGAATCAAATTTGATTTCATGAGTATATGTATATACATATATATAGTGAAAAACAGTACAGATGGCAGATAGATATGGCAAAAATCTTGAAGAGAAACTATTGAGGTTTTCAAACCTCACCATATCAAGTTCATGTGAAATTATAAACAATATCTTGAAAATCTGTTCAGAATGGTCCAGTGACCATATTAAGTTCAAGATTTGGATGTAAAGCAAATATTTTTAGCAAATATATGTCGATAGCATATAGAAGACATTATTGCAGTTTTGTTTTTCTATAACCCTAATCTCTAGTGTCATTGCTGTTCGATATATCAAAATACAAAAAATGGTAAACATGTTTCTATATCCAGTACATGTACATTAAAATTGCTGAGTAATAATATAACTAAGCATGGTCAACTATTCTAACGCTTTAACAAATGCTGACGAGATTTAAGCATACACTCAACAACAACTTTATACACATTGAGAATATTTTTCCAGGTAACCAATAAAACAAGACTGGGTAACGTTGTAATGAAGGCCAAGGGACTTCAACCACTAGAGAAATATAATAACCCTTTAGTGATATCCTGCCTGGGGCATCATACCCAGATGACAAAATGGGCCTGGGGAACTAAAATGGCTAAGAAATCAAAACTGTTGGTTACTGACACTCTGGAAACAAACACAAGCACGTTCACAGACAAATAGAAAACTCTTCTCATATTAAGTCTAAAGTTCCTTCAGAAAAATGTAATGTAAGTGTGCCATTAAGATTTCCAACACTGAATCATTGTAGATGAATGGGGACTAGAGTACAACACCAGGAGGACTGGATGAAGGGGTTCAAGGTTGCCTTCTCCTTGCTCCCTCCTCTTCCAGCTTCTTGGTAAGGCCTTTCATGACCCGATAAACTCTGTTTTGTCGCTCAGAAATTGTGAATGAAAACATCCACCTGGCTAAATCAAAAGATTACTGTAAAGGTACATTATACATTGTAAAGCACTAGGTATCTGGTAAGCAATATTCTTAAAAAAACAATTAATAAAAGAAAGCTTAAATTTTCTTCCATGTAATGAGATATGCTTGCCTTATTTTGTCCTATATCGCAAAGCTTGGTGTGTTTCTTTTAAGAAGCACATTCTGGAACACGGGATTCAAAAGTAGAAGGCTGGGAGCATGTTTATAATGGGAAATAGGGGAAAACCTATATTAAAGAAAGGATTTTTTTTCAAGAACAATTAGAGGAGATTCAGTGGTGCGATGGGTGAGATGGTCCAACTTTAACAAACAAAAAATCGCTCTTCTTAGAATTCTAATGAGAAATGTATTTACTTTTCACAACATGGGGTCCACTAGGCTGGTGAAATATCTCAAGTGAGGAATTCATACACTCTGCATCTGGCTCACACCATCACTGCAAGCTAGTTTGAGAATGTTGTCTCTTTCTTTTAGGGCCAACGTGGATCTTGCTGAGGTCTAAAAGCCTGTGTCATCATTTTGTTTTCTGCACCCTCGTGGAGTTTATCTTTCCAGAATAAAATCACTCCAGGAGAAGCTTTAATCAACAGGCTTGCTGAGTGTGATGGATGTACAGTTTCATGTAAGTCTGAAAGGCTTATTTTTTTTCCTGTTTAATTACTTCAGAAACATTTCTGTGCTTCTTGATAAACTCACTTCTACCCAAGACAAACACTGCCCTTGAAAACCACTTGATCGCATCTGTCCTTGGTTACACGTCAAATCTGACGAATATTTCTAAAAGCCATTTCTCTTCCAGATGACCTACGGGGGTTATTTCAAGTACTGTGATTCTAAATTGCCTTTTATTTCTCTGTAATATTCTTCTGCTCGAATACCTGGAAAAAAGGCTGCATATTGTACCCTCTAGTGGTGATTGTGACATTCTTCTAAAAAATATATTGATTTCATTTTTTGACCTTTTACAATAAGTTCACTATATGTCTACTATAAAAGTATTTATTTACTTGGACTTTTACTGCAAATTGTACAGTGTAAAAGAATTATGTTAATCTTTAAAGAGATACAAATAATGATAATCATTTGTATTACATTATCATGGTGTTGATAAATGCATTAAAAATAGTATAGGAGATTGACCCATTTTCTTCATATTTTATTAACCCAAATTTTATTCCACTTTTTAAAAAATATTCTATTTCCTCTTTCTTCCATTTCAGAGTATTGTCAGAAAGCAGGTATTTTTACTACTAGAGGAAGTATATACAGCACTCTACATACCCCAAAATATCATTTTTATTTGAGTTCAGAGGTCCTTTTTACTCATGTTTAGTTATGAGTACCTCTCTTTTTCTAAGAATTCACAACATTTGAAATCAAATAAAGAAGCCACACATGGAAATTCTGATTCTACAAGAACTTGAAATGTATGCCCTATTTCTTTCTTTCTTTGCCTTTCCCATACTTCATTTTCTTCCTACCCCCAAATGGGCCAAAGCCCATCTTTAAACTGAAAGAAAGCACACACTTTAGAAGAGCTGTTGCTAAAAGCATCTCAATCTCTCTGTCTACATTCCTTTCTGATAGAAATTTAATTAGATATTTTTATTTTAAAGTTCTTGCATCCAAATTCCTAATGAGTTTCACTTTGTGTATAGATGAGGAGAATAAAAGCAGTTAAGAAAAACAAAGGAGATAATCAAGCAGAACAGGTGGTTCCCAACAAAAACTTGAAATTAGGACTTGTTTTCAACTGAGAGTAATCAAGACATAACCATAAATTAAAATGACGTTAATAAATAGAAGAAAATATCTTGTTCCTGGATAAAAAGACTCAGTATTTTAGGATGTCAATTTCCCTAAGTTAGTCCTTAGATTAAATAACATCCTTATAGAATTTTAATAAACTTGTCCAAATGCTTCTAAAGTTTATCTTTAAGAATATGCAAGTGAAAATAGACAAGAACAACAAGAACATTAAAGTAGGGATAATATAGGGGAAGACTAGATTTAATATGTGTTTAAAGGTGATATGAAGCCATAATAAATAAAACAGCATGTTATCAGCACAGTAAAAGAAAAGTCTATTAATAGAATAAACAAAGAAACAGTAGCATGTGGTATTTTAGTAAATGCCAATATTGACATTTTGAGTTACTGAGGAAAAATGGATTCAAACTACTCATTAACCATCTGGAGAAAAAATACAAAGTCCTCCTTTTCTCCTCACACCAAAATGTATTCCAGTTAGATTCATGGATTAAATTTCAAAAGATGATAAATACTAAAAATAAATAAGAATTAGTATTTTAATAAATCTTAGACTGAGGAAAGCATTTATGAGTGTAAAATGAAACCCAAAGGTCATAAAAATATCTGCAAATATAACACTACACATATTTAAACTTTTAAAGTATTTATAAATTCTTCCATAACTATGGTCAGAAGGTAAACACTGGAAAAATATTTATAATATTTGTAAGGACAAAGTGCTAATTTTCTAGTTTACAAAGAGGTCTCTTAATCACTAAAAAAAAAAAAAAAAAAAAAAGGCAACCCAAAAGAAAACTTGGCAAAGGATCTAAATAGGCAAACCACAGATGAAAAAATGTAAATGGGCAGAAAACTAGAAGATGCTTATCCTCACTAGTAATTACAGAAACACAAATTTAAACAAGCTTAAACATTTCACTGATCATCTTAGCAAAGATTAAAAGATTCAATAATGCTAAAATTTCTAAGATTATAATAAAGCAGAGAATGTCAGTGCTATTATAGGAATATAAACTAATACAATCTTCCGGAAGATAAATTTGGCAATATTTATTAAAATGTTTTTGACTCAAGGGGTGCCTGGGTGGCTCAGTCGGTTAAGCATCCAACTCTTGATTTTGGTTCAGGTCATGATTTCAGAGTTCATGGGCTCAAGCCCCTCATCGGGCTCTGTGCTGACAGTGTAGAACCTGCTCGGGATCCTCTTTCTCTCTCTGCCCCTCCCCTGCTTGTTCTCATGCTCTCTCTCTCAAAATAAATAAATAAACTTTAAACAAATTTTTTTGTGTTTTTGACTCAGAAGTTCCCTTTCTACACTTCAGGACTTTATCACACAGAAATACTTTGCATTTGAGTGTGCAGAGATATATGTATAAAGCTGTTTTTCTATTATTAAAAATGACCCAAATGCCATTGTGGAAAACAGAATGGTGGTTCTTCAAAAAATTAAACATAATAATGTAAGAAAACACAGCAATTCCATATGATCCAGAAATTCCACTTCTGAGTATATTCCCCAAGGAACTGACACCAGGAACATGAGTAGATATCTCTACACCCATGTTTCACAGAAGCATTATTCACAATAAGCAAAGGTAGAAAAAACCCAAGTGTCCATCAACAGATGAATGGATTAACAATAACAATATTGTTATATATATATATATATATAGTTATATATATATAGTTATATATATAGTTATATATATAGTTATATATATATAGTTATATATATTCAGCTTTAGAAATGGAATGTTATTCAGCTTTAGAAAATGAAAGAAATTCTGATACATACTACAACATAAATGAATCTTTCTCTCTCTCTCTTTTTTAAAAATGTTTATTTAAAAAAAATTTTTTTTAACGTTTATTTTTGAGACAGAGAGAGACAGAGTATGAACGGGGGAGGGGCAGAGAGAGAGGGAGACACAGAATCGTAAGCAGGCTCCAAGCTCTGAGCCATCAGCCCAGAGCCCGACGCGGGGCTTGAACTCACGGACCGCGAGATCGTGACCTCAGCTGAAGTCGGACGCTTAACCGACTGAGCCACCCAGGCGCCCCAATGTTTATTTTTGAAAGAGAGAGAATGAAAGCAGAGGAGGGGCAGAGAAAGAGAGGCAGAGAGAGAATCCCAAGTAGGCTCCACATTGTCAGCCTGACACAGGGCTCAAACCCACAAACCATGACATCATGACCTGAGCCAAAATCAAGAGTAACTGACTGAGCCATCCAGGCACCCCCATCATAGTGAGACAGAAAGTAGAATGGTGGTTTCTCGGGGCTGGGAGAAACAGAGAATGGGGAGTTAATATTACATCAAGTTCACCAAAGGTAAGGCCATCTAACTCAGATGATGGAAAAAGCATCCTCTTTGTGATTTTCTTTCTGGGGACACAAAATTAGGTCTCACTTCTGTATATAGGTATTGCATCACTGTCAATCATATTAGGAAGAAATTCATCCTGGGAAAGAAAATGAAGACTTAGGGAGCAGAAACTAAACTGAGGTTAGAAGAAAATTTCCCTCTTTTCTCTGGGTTTGACATTTGGAGAATGTGAGAGGCGGAGAGCCCTGACCCGTGCCTGACCACATGGAGACAAGCAGATGACAAGTCAGGAAGGTGGCTCAGCCCATGAGGAACCCTAGGCAGGCTGGACGTGAACTGCAGCAGCAATTTATTTTTCCTATTGGACTTCCCTTCCATTAGTATTTGTCTTTCAGTAGGATCTCTGGGCTGAGGGGAAATTACTGGAGAGCCTGCATCTTTGCTCATGGGCAGTGGTTACTGTCAGAGGGTATCATGGCCTCTGGACTAGAAATGGTGAGTTTCATCCCCGGAACAAGACGAAGTACTTTGACAAGAAGAGGGAACCAAAGGGGAAGGGTGCCAGGGACGTGTTCCTCAGCACATATTAGGTATCAAAAACTGTTAGAAGTATCAGAGGGACGGGGCGCCTGGGTGGCGCAGTCGGTTAAGCTTCCGACTTCACCTCAGGTCACGATCTCGCGGTCCGTGAGTTCGAGCCCCGCGTCAGGCTCTGGGCTGATGGCTCGGAGCCTGGAGCCTGTTTCCGATTCTGTGTCTCCCTCTCTCTCTGCCCCTCCCCTGTTCATGCTCTGTCTCTTTCTGTCCCAAAAATAAATAAAAACATTGGAAAAAAAAAATTTAAAAAAAAAAAAAATAAATAAAAAAGAAGTATCAGAGGGACATTCTTTGTTGAGAACTCCATCTTAATCAATAAAGAAGACTGGGGAGAGGTCTCACCATCATGGTTTGGATTAGAGTAATTATAACCCAGATATTATCTGGGGTCTTCCTGACCTTTAAAGATAAAAGTGGTTCAACACCAAACCCCAATTTCAAGTCCTGTAGATTCTAAAACTTCCCCTAAGTGTTCTGTGAATTCAAGAGGACTAGGCAGCAGAGGAGGAAGGGACTTTCGTCCCATGCCTCTGGTGTGGTCTCTCTTTAAACAGCTTCGATATGGTTTTGCCATTCACCCCCTGAGTGTACATACTCCCACAAGAAAAGTCTACACACACGGAGCATTTTGTAGCTAGAACAAGCTTTACTGTATCACTGGGGGCCAGGGAGGAGGTGGTTCTGCCCTACACAACAAATGGCAGGATGTCCACATGAGAGAATGCTGATCACCACATGCTTCTGGCACCCTGGCACCATGAATTCTCTTCACTCCTCCATGCAGTACCCAATCTTCCCTCAGGCTCCTCTCCCCATCTCCCATTGATTTCCCCCGATTATTTCTTCACAATTCTGCCTTCTGCTCAGTGTTGGAAGAAAAATAAGGAGAACCTTCTCCAGTTTCATATAGAGGAATTCTGCCCTATTCTCTGAAGTTCAGGAATCAACCTACACCTTGGTCAACACTTTTTAACTCAATCATCTATTAATGTGTTTCTCCAGCCTCAATCAATCTGTGATGAATTTTTAGATCAGCAGTTAAGATAACAAAAATGTTTCTACCTTATTGTCCAATACAGATAGATTAATAGTAGATATAGGGGCACCTGGATGGCTCAGTTGGTTAAGTGTCCGACTTTGGCTCAGGTCATGATCTCGTGGTTTGTGAGTTTGAGCCCCATGTCAGGCTCTGTGCTGACAGCTAGGAGCCTGGAGCCTGCTTCAGATTCTATGTGTCCCTCTCTCTCTGCCCCTCCACTGCTCATGTTCTGTCTCTCTCTGTCTCTCAAAAATAAGTAAGTGTTTAAAAAATAAATTTTAGGGGCGCCTGGGTGGCACAGTCGGTTAAGTGTCCGACTTCAGCCAGGTCACGATCTCGCGGTCCGTGAGTTCGAGCCCCGCGTCAGGCTCTGGGCTGATGGCTCAGAGCCTGGAGCCTGCTTCCGATTCTGTGTCTCCTTCTCTCTCTGCCCCTCCCCCCTTCATGCTCTGTCTCTCTCTGTCTCAAAGCTAAATAAACGTTAAAAAAAATTAAAAAAAAATAAATTTTAATAGTAGATATAGATAGCCTCTTAAAGATTAGGAGACAATTTACTGAACTGTCAACAATAAATTATCTCTGGGGCACCTGGCTGGCTCAGTCAGTAGAGCATGCAGCTCTTGATCTCAGGGTCATGAATTCACACCCCTCATTGGGTGTAGAGATTACTTTAATAAATAAACTTTAAAAATAAATAAATAAATAGGAGTGCCTGTGTGGCACAGTTAGTTAAGCATCCAACTCTTGATTTCGGCTCAGGTCATGATCTCAAGGTTTTTGAGATCCAGCCCTGCATCAGGCTGTATGCTGACAGTGCAAAGCCTGCTTGAGGTTCTCTGTCTCCTTCTCTCTCTGCCCCTCCTTTGTGCACGCTCTCTCTTTCTCTCCCTCCCTCCCTCTCTCAAAATAAATAAATAAACATTTAAATAAACAATCTCTAAGGAAATAGATTATAGCTACTTTCATTTTCTCCATTGGGTTTTTTCAGTGTCTTCTGAATTGTCACACTCAGCATATATCTCTTTCTTCTGGGATTTCAAAGCAAAATCCTACATGAGGGGAGCTCGCAGTGAACACACCAGGTATCACACCAGGTATCAATCTTGGTGTGATATAGCTGATTAGTGAGGCTTGCCCTGGCCGTTGCAAGAACTAAGACGTCTCATTGCACTACCTGTACTTGAATTTATTTTCTATTGCTGTGAAACATTTTCTGAGTGGCAGTAGACCCACTTTCTGTCTCCCAGAGCCATAAGAGGCCATCAGTTCCTGGTTTTAATGGATCTCCTTAATGGGTTCTTTCTAATAAAATCAGCATTTGATTTTCTCTGTCCTTCACACTGCAATTTACCTTTGGTCAGGTTTTAATTGAAAACATCCAAATATTTCCTCTGGAGCTATAATGCCAACGAGCCAGATACAGTATTAGGCATACTTTCCTGCTTGTCCTGATAAGAAAGGCAGGGAATTCTAATTCTACCATTTTTTTCCCCTAGGTTTCAAATTTAAATGATTTCAACATATTTATGAAATGAGACAAGCTGATAGCAGAAGCAGTACTCAGTAATTGGAAAGTCAGTTACCTTTTATCTCTTGGCTAAAAGGAGGAACTAGGTCAGTTCCTTGTTATTATTATTAGCAAATGCTATTTATAGCATGGTATATAAATTCCTGGGGGAAAGACATCCTAAATTTGATTTTCAAGCAGGAGGCAATAGCTAACTCGTTCTTATTCTTAAATATATTAAGAATGCAGTGGACCAATTTTACAAGTATCAAAGTCCTTGCTACCTTGCAAAAAATAATAATAATAGTAGTAAGTCATAAGCCATTTTCACTACTCATCAAGAATCTACTAGAAAGTTTTGTTACAGATGTGTATTTCAGCCACACATCACAGGCCTATGTGATGGAGAAAGAAATATAAACTTGAGAATAAAATATTTATGACAGGGAGTTACTCATGGCCCTTTATTTATAGACCCTTCTTTTTGTGTGTGTTTCTGCCACAACTATAAAACTAAAATTGGGGAAATGCTTCTGTATTTGTGTCTTCTGGTGAGAAGGTTAAAATTACCCATCCACTAAATTGAATGCATCTGAAATAAATCATGAGGTGTTTATAAATATCATCATTTCAAAGGGCAGGAAATTATGCCTATGCGTAGGGCTTATTACTAAACCCAAAAAAAGGTTGCCTTGGAGGCAGCAAGATTCCCAAACAGCCTCCGCGCTTGCATGCATCAGAACAGATGTCAGTTTGGACACAAAATACAAAAGCAAACATTTTGCAGGAAGAACTATGATGTGCTGTCGTCCAATTCTATCGCACTCAAGGTAGAAACATTACCAAAAATCAACTTTTCTGCCTTGCTCCTAAATGGGCTAGAAGACTGGTGACATCATGCTTTAATGTTTACAAAAGGAGGAAACAGTACTTCAACTGGAAAGGCCACAAACAGGGGCGCCTGGGTGGCTCAGTGGGTTGGGCATCCAACTTCGGCCCAGGTCAAGATCTCATGGGCCTGAGCCAGCCTGGGGCTCTGTGCTAACAGCTCAGAGCCTGGAGCCTGCTTTGAAGTCTGTGTCTCCCTCTCTCTCTCTGCCCCTTCCCTACTCACACTCTCTCAGAAATAAATAAACATTGAGAAAAAGAAATTTAAAAAAAAAGGGGGGGGGCCGCAAACATTCAAACTCCTCCTACCGCAAATTTCCACATCTGCCAACAGCTGAAAGCCCTGGGGGCAAAAGTGCTTGCAAGCACCATTCCACTTCCGGTCTTCTCTCCTTTCTAAGCGTTCTTCAGCCCTCAGCTGGCTTTTGAGGAGTGCTGGCTAGAGTTCCAGGGAAAATGGTTGCCCAGGTAATGACTGCCTCGTGCTGAACTCCTGCATGAACCAGGGAGATCCCAGACACCATCCTGTGAACACTTGCTCCAGGACAAGTTGGAAATGTAATCTTCAGGAGGAGCCTTTTTTTGATTTTATTTTTTAAATTTTATTTATTTTGAAAGAGAGAGAGAGCATACGTGCGCGTGAGTGGGGAGGGGCAGAGAGAGAAGGAGGGAGAGAATCCCAAGCAGGCTGTGCACTGTCAGCACAGAGCCTCACTCAGGGCTCCAACCCACAAACGCTGAGATCATGCATGACCTGAGGCGAACCCAAGAGTCCAGCTTCAGGTGCTTAACTGACTGAGCCACCCAGGTGCCCCCGGGGGCACCTTTAGATCATGCTCCTGACCTCCACAGACCAGCTCTGAGCCTTTAGATTGGGAATTAAAGCAAGAACACTAGAACTTGATGCTTTGCCTTATATCAGCTTCAAAATGTTGAACAATCTTCAAGGACATGAGAATTCAGCTCTGAGTTTTAATTTTGTCAGTAGTTCTTCTTGTTTCACATTTAACGCCTCTTCAAGTTCTGCAGTTCCGTAAACCCTTGGATGATTTAACTTGAATCATAATTCTATTACTTGGTAGCTGAGAGGAATGGCCAGGGATAGGATAGGCTCAGTAAAGTTGAATCTCCACTTCCTCTCCCAAGAATATTTGTTTTCTCAGTTATTGTTGATCCACTGGGCTTCCATTGCCCTAAATCCCTAGTCCTATATATTCCTAAAATACTTCAGTCCTTTATATGACCTATTTCTAGAATGCTTACTTCCTTTAGCCAATTACATTTATAGTTACATATTAGCTTATTGTTTCAGTTTTGAAATGTAGGAAAGAAAATATATTTGCCACGATTTTCTCATTTTCTCCTATCTCTTTAAGCCATTGTTGGGTCACATTTGAAGTTCAGTTTTATTCTCTGATTATTATCAAGGCAGTGAGGTCCCTTTAGACTTGAAATAGTATCAGGTTTCAATTTTGCATGTCTTGTAAAATGTTCATGTAGCTCACTTAAGAATATAATGAACACCTAAGGACTCATCAAAGAATTGCTTAATGAAGAGACCGACCATTTGAACCATAGAATTTGAGAAAGTAGCTCTGCAGACCTCTCTATTATCTAATGTAGGTCTTTTCCCCCACATCCACCCTTTCACCAGCTACCACGGATCTCACAGAAAGCTCACATTGTGCACACATATGTTCGATGCTATGTGGGCTAGTTTAAAAGTTAGAACAGGTGTGGTTCTTGTCTTTCTTAATGAAGTGATCTTCTTCCAAAGAGTAAAGTAAAATGAAGCTTACTTTGCAAACTGTTTTGGGTCTGTGTCCTTCCCAAAATTGCTGTGTTGAAGGTAGGGTCTTTACAGAGGTAATTTAGTTAAAATGAGGTCATTAGGATGGGCCCTCATCCAGTGACTGGCGTCCTTATAACAAGGGAGAATTTGTGCAGAGACACAGGGAGAAGCAGGCTGCCTGCAAGGCAAGGAGAAAGGCTGGGATCAGACCTTTCCCTCACAGCCTTCAGTAGGCACCCATCCTTAATCTTGGACTTCCAGTCTCCAGAACTGGGAGACAATAAATTTCTGTTCTTTAAGCCACCTAGTTTGTTATGCTTTGTTATGGCAGCCCTAGCAAATTATACAGAATCCAAATGTAAGTGATTGCTTTTCCCTTTACCTCTCATCCAGCACCTTTATTTAAAAAAATTTTTTTTAAGTTTATTTATTTATTTGAAAGAGAGAGAGCACAAGTGGGGGAGGGACAGAAAGAGAGGGAGAGAAAGAATCCCAAGCAGGCTCCCAGCTGACAGCACGGAGCTGATGCGGGGCTTGAAACCATGAACCATGAGCTCATGACCTGAGCTGAAATCAAGAGTTGAAAGCTCAGTCGACTGAACCCCTCAGGTCACCCCTCAGCACCTTTATTTTAAATAATGTTGTGTTCATTGTGATTGCCACCTCTTTCCCTTCTCCCTGAAGCTTCAGCTGTGAGATACTAACTCTCTTAGAATTGGCTACAGTGCTTGGGGTCTGGTACCCAAGACCTGAACTTACATTTTTGATGTCAGAACTCTGGAAAGACTCTTCTGAAAGACAATCATAATAATAGCTATTATTTGGTGAGCACTTTCCTTTTTTTTAATGTTTATTTATTTATTTAGATAGAGAGAAAGCATGTGCTAGTGGGGGAGGGCCAGAGAGAGAGGGAGACAGAGAATCCCAAGCAGGCTCTGTGCTGTCAGCGCAGAGCCTGACACAGGGCTGGATCCCATGAACCATGAGATCATGACCTGAGCCAAAATCAAGAGTCAGATGCTTAACTGACTAAGCCACCCAGGCACCCCTATCCCTAGTGAGCCCTTTCTATGTGGTATATGACAGATATTATCTGGAGACAGGTACTGATATTGTCCCCACTATATGAAGAAACCAAGAATCAGAGAGGTTAAGTAACTTTCTTAAGGTCACACAGTGGATGAACAGGTTTGAACCCAAGTAGTATGAATGCAAAGACTGTATATCTTTGCAGAAGCCAAGTGAAGTGTGGTCCAGAATGTCTGAAAAAAAAAAAAAAAAAGAAAAAAGAAATGCCCCAAATGGTGGAATGACTAAATAACTTATGTTTTACTCAGGCAATGAAATATCAAGCAATAATAAAACATAATAATGAGGGGCACCTGGGTGGCTCAGTGAGTTATGCTCTCTTGATTTTGGCTCAAGTCATGTTCTCATGGTTTGTGATATCAAGCCCTGTGTCAGGCTCTGCATTGACAGCACAGAGCCTCCTTGGGATTCTCTGTCTCCCTCCCTCTCTGCTCCTCCCCACCTCAAAATAAATAAACAAACCTTAAAGAAAACATAATAATTTCATAAAATTTAATGGTATAGGAAAATGCTCATAATATAATATTAAATGAAAAAAGGGCTAAAAAAAAAAGTGCTGCAAAAATCCCAAATTTGTACCTTAAAAAAGAAAAAAGAAAATAGAATGTCAGTGCTGACTGTCTTTAGAGACTAGATGAAAACTGATTTTCATTTTTTCCTTTATGCTTCTCTGTATTTTCTAAATTTTTTGAAATGGCCATATCTTGCCTTTAAATTCCAAAAATTAAGGCATAGTAAAGCATAAAAATTCCTAAGGTAAATTTCTTTTAATTTCTAGCATAGAAGAGAAAAGAGTTTGTCTGGTTTTTGTTTCTGTCTGAGACAATCACTACCACCTCTATTTAGAGGTAGATGACCTCCTATCCAGTCCTTTGTCGGCATTAGACTCCTTAGTTTTCATAAGAAAATGTCAATTGTACCCACCAGCTCAACTGACTCTGATGGATGTGTCCTTCATCGTAGTCAAAGATTATCTATACTTGAGCATCTCTGCAGAGAGCATAACCTTGAACTCTGCTGTCCAAAACAATTAAAAAGCTTGACTATAAAAAGAAAAAATATTCAGATACAAGTCCCAGATGACCATATAGTCTACCTATTTCTCTGGGACTTGACATTTTACCACCAAATCTTACAGCTGTGACCTTCAACCATACTGTTAAGCTTCTTACAGAATTACCTTCGCTGAGATAAATTTGGCTAAAAGACCATCAGCTTGCATTTGAGAAACCTTATAAGCAGCAATTCTATGAAACCCATTATTGAATTAAATGTAGAAGAGCTGTTGGAACAGCTACTCACCACATTATTATACTTTAGGAGGAAATTTTTTCAAGTCAAAATCACCATGATCTTTCTAAGCAACAGACTGTTTTAATCTTATGGACACTGTAATTTGTATTATCAACTTAAAAATTACAGGTCACTCACAACCCCCTGTCTTAGCTGCTGTAAAGCTCTGGGTCAAATATGCAGTGTCCCTCCAGGAAATGTCCCGATGTGTGTTTGGTATACTAATCTCAAATTTTCTTCTGGCACTGACTTCCTCCTTTTTTTCATCTTTCTATGCTCCTTCAAAGCATATAAGGAGGGGGAAAGGAGAAATGAATGAACAAATAAATTGAAAGCAATTTTGTGATAGGAACTTACTATGATTTCAAATTAAGACAATAAGGAGGAGAGTTTTATGGTTTCATCTGTTTTTCTAGAACAATCTACAGTGATTCAAGAGTTGCTGACATGATGAAAACATGACAAATGGAAGATTACACACACACACACACACACACACACACACACACACACAACTTGTTTTCAAAAAGAATGACAGAGTCCAAGTCCAAGGTATACACACAGCTGTTGACAAGATCCATAATGTCAATGCAAACAACCTAAAATGGACTATTTTCTCAGGGAATAGGCCAGTGGCTTTGGGTTCAAGAGGATAAATCAGAGACGCTGGGAAGAATGACTGTTCTCTTTGTTTCTTTGCCATTTTCCAAGTTCCAATTCTACATTGCATCCATTCTTTACACAGACTACTTTCAACTTCAGAAAAGTGAAGACATAGCCAAGAATCAGAACAAAGGAGTGTAGGCTCTGCTTGTCCCCCAAGAGCAGAGAGATCACTTGACCAGAGCCCCCTTGCTCATGGTACCTGCAGATTTACAAGCAGTGTTGCAGAACCTGCCCTGTTCATACCTAAGAGAATCCCCTTCTCTCTTATCTTGTCCTCACAGGATTTCCATCATCTGTTGTTTTCTCCATTCAGTATTTAAGTTTGGTGTTTCAACTTTCCCCGTAGTCAGTATTTGATCTCTTTCTTTCCTGTAAACAGCAGTGTGGCCTGTCTTAACATTCCCTCTAGAACAATTTTTCTCCCTGAGGTGCTGAGTCACTGAAGGGAGCAACAGACATTCTGTGGGCAGCAGTAGTCAATTGAGAAAACAGAATCGTTTCCCAGGATTTAAAAGTTTACTTTCAAGAGTGAGCAAATTCAGGAGGATCAGGAGAGTGGGTGAGAAGTTCATGCAAGGTAAAAGGCACAAGGCCCATTTCATACAGTTTGTGGAAGATTGTATTTCATAAATGAAAATGGGATGAGTGGAAAATTCCTTTATATAGCAGCAAGGAAGTAAGTAGTACATCATCACTCTGGGCTGGGACTGCAGAGAGTCCTGTTGAGTTCACATCCTTTCGTATTGTCCTCTGCCTTCAGTTTTCTGACCAGTTAAGAAGACTTCTGCCCCTCCTATAATAGAAGAATACAGAGGGGTGCATGGCTGGTTGAATCAGAAGAACATGTGACTCTTGATCTTGGGGTCATAAATTCGAGCCCCACACTGGATGTAGAGATTACTAAAAACAATAAATATGAAAAATAGGAGAGTACTAAGAATGTGAATTGTGAGAGTTCTGAAATTTGGCCACCTTAATGTAATATTTTCAAATATCTACTGTTTCAAAATCAAAGTCTAGGTACATTTGAACTTTCCATTTTCCATTTATATTGACATATTTTACAAGGGTCACTCAATTAAAACTAAACTTTTTAAGCAAAAGAATGAAGCATAGCTAGATACACAGGTAAAGCTTCACATTATAAGCCTTTAAAAATGGGTATTGGCAGCAATTTCTTGTGAATCAACAATATTTCAAAATAAAAACAAGTTAAACGTGGATAGTCTTACCCAAACACAGAGGGGCTTCCCATGAAATAACATGTGAGTGCGGTATTTCCACAGCCTCTTCTTTAAACCCTTCCTATAACTCAATTGTATGCCAGCTATTATTCAAGTAGCATGGTCTCATTATAAATATATTATCTAGGGGCACCTGGGTGGCTCAGTCGGTTAAGTGTCCGACTTCGGGTTCGGGTCATGATCTTGTGGTTCGTGAGTTCGAGCCCAACGTCGGGCTCTGTGCTGACAGCTCAGAGTCTGGAGCCTGGTTCGGATTCTGTGTCTCCTTCTCTCTGCCCATCTCCTGCTTGTGCTCTGTCTCTCAAAAATAAATAAATAAATGTAAAAACATAATAAAATAAATATATTACCTAAAAAGTGTATTAACGAAAACCATATAAGGTACATATAATTATCCCATATTTCAAATAAGAAAACCAAGGTTCAGAGAAATTGGGTAATTTATCCAAGATTATACTACAGTAAGAAGTAAATGCCTGGTCTATCTGAACTCAAAGCCACTCTATTTCCACTGTTTGGCCAAACAATCTGCTACATTAACTTCTACAACTTCTACTTAACTTCCTTCCCCCAGCTGCCTTATGGAAAAGGCATAAAATGTAGAATCACATTCTTTACTCCCTCACTGTGTAACTAGTTATTGTACACAGTTGTCTGAGCCTTTATTTTCCTCAGCTCTAAAATTGGGATGACAAGGCCCACCTACTAATGTATTAAAACCATTAAATGAAATAATGTATGTAAAACATGAGCACAATGCCTGGCTCATACTAGGTGTGTAATAAGTATCAGAACATGATCATACCATCATTTATCTATACTGAAATGTATTGATATTTACCTTCTTTTATTTGTATGTTTGCTTAACTAGATTTAAAAGCCTATGGCTCGTACTTCTACTGTATCCTTCTTCAGTCAATGAGAATGCTATTGATTACACATTCTGGAAACCAAATTTATACTGGGTTAAACAGGAAGGAAATCAATTACCTCACACAGGAGGATGGCCAGGGCAGGCTTAAGGGGTGGTTGGTTCAGCAATCAACAATGTCCTTAAGGACCTAGATTCTTTCTGCTCTACCGTCCACAGGTTCTGCTTCACCCTAGGACATGTTCCCCTCAACATGTTGCCCTCACTGGTGAAGGAAGCCTATGGTCACCCTACCATAATAATCACACTTTATTTTGTCTGAAAGGAGAGGAAAGCTACCTCCCTGTCATTCTTTTAAGGACAAAAAAAATAGCTTTTTTGATTTTCTACAATCAGCTAGTCTCTCCTCACATCTCATTAGACCATGTTGGCTTTAGCTTGCCCACCCTGAACCATTCACTGGGTGAATGGTTTTTCAGGGAAAAAGGGAAATGGATTTTTCAGAATTAATTTGATTGATCATCTGAAGGGAAAAAGAGTTTGTCCACTACCTTCTCTAAGCTTTATATTTTAGAGCTCAATTACTACTTCTGAAATTGATGAATGTATGAAAACAAGTTTATTTATGACTATAGGTGGAAATTCTAGTAATATCCAGAAAATTGACAGTGAAATGGCACAGAAATAAACCATGTCTTTCTGACTTCAGAGCCCACAATGTCTTTACCCATTGGTTATGCAGAAATGGGTAGTAAGAGTATCACACACACACACACACACACACACACACACACACACACACACACATTTTGCTTAGATCCATCCTGTTCTGACACTGATTAACATAAATCTATAAATACATGTCTCTAGTACAAATGACATGAACGTGCAGGGAAAAAAACAAGACTCTTAACACATTATCTACAGCAAGTTCCCTAAGAAATTACTTAGATGGCACATATCCACATTGAACTACATAGGACTTCATCTCCATTCAGCTCCTTTTCAATCCTTGTGATGTAATCAAAGCAAAAGCCAGTTTAGTCCTCTGAGTCTTTAACACCCTCTAATACTGTTATAATCTCCCTTTAACAAAGACATAGGCTTGGAGCCTTGAAGGACATCTACCTGGACTTTTAAGCACTGTTTTGTTTTCCTTTCAATTATTTTTACAGTTCCCTTGTATTTGTGATCAATAATACTGGTCTTCCCATTTAAGGTGATGATATAAAGTCCCTTTTGAAAACAAATCTATTTAAAGAAAATAAAGCCAATTAAAATAATTATCTTGGAGAAGAGATTATGCAAGGATATGTTAGAAATTATGAGGTGATGTGTAGTGGTATGCAGATATGGGAAAATATCAAAGTGTTATGAGAAAACTAAGGTTTGAAACTCATTTACCTGGGATAATTACAGAATGATTGCAGATGTTTACTTCCAGATAAAAATGCTAGCACAGAGGGCAATTACTTCAGGAGCCACAAGAGGACAGCGTATCAGTGACTATAAAGCCAATTTGTTCAAAGCAGGTGTTCCCTTACTTAAGCCCTTGTTCCTCAAAGTGTGGTCCGCAGACCAACAGCATCAGCATCACCTCAGAGCATGTTAGAAAGCAGAGTCTCTGGCCCTACCCCTGACTAATGAGTCAGAACTATAGTCTAACAAGATTCCATAAGGAATTATGCACATTAAAGTTTGAGAAGCACTGACTTAGACTCAGAGCTTTGGTGTTCTTTTTGGCTCCTTATTGTGAACTGGGCTGACAGTTTTGAGGAAGTATATATGCTCATGGATTATACAGTCACACTAATTAGTTTTCAATCCCAGTTCTTCCTCCAACAGTATGACTTGGGCAAGAATCTGCATTTCCAACCCTTAGTACATTGCTTTGATAAACAGATGCTCCATAAATGAAGGGATGAATGAATGAATGAATCATTCAGACACATTTCCTGACAACTTTCTATGTTCCCACCATCCTTTATTTTGGTGGTTTGATGGAAGATGAGTGTTTGTGCTTTTTAGTATCAACTGCTTTAAATCTTTTTGGAATAATACAAAAAATAAGTGTTCCTACATATATGCATACATGTTCAAATATTCCTGCCACATTCAGGTGAGCTTTCCTAGGGCTTTCCCCATATTCTGGTGCCTTTTAGCACCAACATGAACCCTGAGCATGCAAAGCATGTACAGATAGAGAGAAGTATTTGTGCAAGCAAGCATTCACATCTGATCATTTCCTTGGTTTTCCAACATCTAAGCCTTAAGGAAATCAAGGTAAAAGAACAAAACACACTTATGTTTCCTTGCCTACGAATCAGTAGGTATTCTAGAAAAATATTAAAAATGACTTACAGGGGCGCCTGGGTGGCGCAGTCGGTTAAGCGTCCGACTTCAGCCAGGTCACGATCTTGCGGTCCGTGAGTTCGAGCCCCGCGTCCAGCTCTGGGCTGATGGCTCAGAGCCTGGAGCCTGTTTCCGATTCTGTGTCTCCCTCTCTCTCTGCCCCTCGCCCGTTCATGCTCTGTCTCTCTCTGTCCCAAAAATAAATAAACGTTGAAAAAAAAAATTTAGGAAAAAAAAAAAATGACTTACATTCTTCAAGGAGTGG
Source organism: Herpailurus yagouaroundi (assembly GCF_014898765.1). Classification (NCBI taxonomy): domain Eukaryota; kingdom Metazoa; phylum Chordata; class Mammalia; order Carnivora; family Felidae; genus Herpailurus; species Herpailurus yagouaroundi. The sequence goes on along the minus strand of NW_024412395.1, from coordinate 59,898,949 downwards.
AGCTAACAGCCAAAAAGATTACTCCAATATATTCCCTTTTAAAAAGTACAAGTGCAATAGATTGAAAAAGCAGTAGAATGCTCCAAAAGTCTAAAACGTGAGGCCTCCTGACTCTGAAAGCTTTGTGTGTTTTCCGATCATTCGCCCACTACAAATCGATTTATGGTTGGGTAGTTTCTCCATTTGTTCTGGTGCCAGAATATATTGAGGGGAAAGAGAAATCTAATTGATGGGGTTATTCCTGGGCTGAGGCAAATCTCCCAGGTTCCATCCTTGCAACAGAGTAACTGGCCAGTAATGAAAGAAAGCAGCACTGAGGGAGAAGGAGATTCTCACAACCCCAGATATAAAATCAGTTCATAGAATTTTCACTATCAGTAAAGACTAAGTGGTGGAATACTCTTTCTTTCTTTCTAAAGATGCACTTTTGTGATTTTTCTCTCCTTAGTTTCATTCTTATCTCCATTCATTCATTCATTTTTTTTTCATTCATTCATCAAATATTTTTTAGTACTTCCTAGATGGTAGGGATATAGAAGGAAAAAGAACACATAAGGTCTCTGCTTTGGGGAAACTAACTTCTAGAATGTAAGTGAGGAGACAGACAATTAACAACTAAACAAGAAAAGATGATTTCGGTTAATTACAGAAAAAGAAAAAACAGGATTCTGTGATTGTCAGTAGGGAAAGTGAGTAACCTTAGAATGAATTATCAGGCAAAGATTGTCTTAGAATGTGGTCTTTGCTCCGAGATCTGAACACGAGTTAGCCTTGTAAGCCTTGCAGGTAGACTTCCAGTAGAGGACAGCTACAAAAAGGTGCTGCAGCAAGATCATGTTTAGTATGTTTGGGGAAAAAAAAATAGCCATGTGTCCATAACAAACTGATCAAGGTAGAGAGTGTATGTATAAAAATATGTTACCAAAGATTCAATGAATGGATATATTTGTGTGTGGTGGGGGTATGGGAAAGGTAGAGTTGACATGAGAGCACAATGTAATGAGCCTGGAAGCTCCAAGCTCTACTGAAATTCCACTTATTTGTACTGCCTATAATTAATGGCTGTAGGGAAAGGAAGATGCTTTGCATCTGGGGGCTCAGTTAATGCTTAGGAGCAGACCTATTGGAATAATCTTCACCATGAGCAGAAATGGTGTCTGATTCTCACTTTATGTCATATGTTGTACATTAAGTTATTTTGGAAACTACTCAATCATGGTGGCTCTTAAAAAGAAAATTACAATGTAAAAATCCAACCCACTCATGGAAAATTTTAGATTTTAAAAACTATAGATTTATCAGTAACTGTTATAATTACCTCCTGCTGAGAATCTTTTTTTTTTCAGAGCATCATTACTTTTCACAATTAGTTCTATAATTACCCCATATAATATGATCCATATGATCTGAAGTCCTAAAACCAAGCACTAGTAGTTGATCACTGTCTGTCTATAGTTTATATTGCTCTTTATCCAAGAAAATATTCATTCTTATTAGCCAGATAGAGATCTATTATGAATGTCAATGTAACCTAATTAAAGCATAATATTAATCATATCTTCCACACTCAAATACTTCCCCAATGGTGTTTACTTGCCTAGACCTTCACTGATGAAATGCAAAATAAATCAAATGAAGACACTTTTGATGATTAGGGAGATTTAAGCAAAGCCTTTCTTAATGAAAAAAATAATGTAATAGAAAGTATAGAAAGAATTGTCTGCTAAATTATATCCAAAAGAGGATCCTAGTAAAACAAGACATTTGTTTTTACTGATTTCAGACCTACACAATAAATAATATTTATTAAAATTCTGAATATTCATTGCACTGTGAGTTAGTCAACAAGACATAGTTCATACCTTCTACTAGTTTTCTCAAATTTTATTCATTGTTATTCAACATGAAGAAAGCAATTTTAGACATTAGAAAAACTTCAGCCATAATCATTATTTCTTGCCTAGTATTTATGTAAAAGCATATAAAACTGAAATGTGTTCTATATTAGAGGCAGTGGCTGCAACTTCTTTGGGGAAAATTGTCCATTTCTTTGGAAAAACATTTTAATGAATTTCTGCTCAGGTAAGATAAGACCCAAAATTTGGTGCTGAAATAGTGTTTAGGTGGAGTGGGGGAATATTCAGGCAATGAGGTATTACGGAGAGACAATAATTCTCTCCATAATTAAATAAAAGTCTGCCTTCCCCAAATGTAGAGGTTATTATAATAACTAATTTGGAACTTTCTGGTTGGGATTGTAGTTGTAAGAAATAGCAGAGTTGTCATCCTAAAACTGAGGAGGAAAAGGGAGAGAAAACTTAGATTATGAGAGTGGCACCAGCCACAAGAGAAAAGGTGGCAAGAGAACCACGGGAAGAATCATACTGTGGCCATCCTCAAAGCAGTTGGAAAGCACACAGTACTTCCACCCCTTTCCCAGGATGAGAGCCTGAATTATGGTACTAAGAGAAAGAATTATCCCAGAAGACTGAAGACATTTGTAGATACTCAGCTTGCACCTTAGTTTGTGTCAGCTGGAAGTCTTTTGGGTGCAAGTATCAGAAAACAATAATTATTGAATTAAACAATAAATGGTAATTTTTAACTCAGAATGGTAATTTTTTTTTAATTTTTTTTTCAACGTTTTTTTTTTATTTATTTTTGGGACAGTGAGAGACAGAGCATGAACGGGGGAGGGGCAGAGAGAGAGGGAGACACAGAATCGGAAACAGGCTCCAGGCTCTGAGCCATCAGCCCAGAGCCTGACGCGGGGCTCGAACTCACGGACCGTGAGATCGTGACCTGGCTGAAGTCGGACGCTTAACCGACTGCGCCACCCAGGCGCCCCCAGAATGGTAATTTTTAACTTCAGCGACTGTGTGGGGGTTGAGGTGACATTCAATTAGGGTACAGACCCTGTGAGAAATGGTTCTTTGGGTCTACCTTTCCTCATACATCAACTTTGCCCTCAGGTTGGCTTCCCATGATGGCTGCCCACTTCAACTGGAGCCACCTGCACCACATTCACATCTAAAACTAGATAAGAGGTTGGGGCACCTGGGTGCCTCAGTCGGTTGAACGTCGGATTTTGGCTCAGGTCATGATCTCACAGCTCTTGAGTTCGGGCCCCGCGTCAGGCTCTGTGCTGACAGCTCGAAGCCTGGAGCCTGCCTCAGATTCTGTGTCTTTCTCTCTCTCTCTCTCTCTCTCTCTCTCTCTCTCTCTCTCTCTCTGTCCCTCCCCCTCTGGCACGCTCTCTCTCTCTCAAAAATAAATAAACATTAAAAAAAATTTTAAACTAGATAAGAGGCATGCTTCCCCAACCACTTAATAAGGAAAATTCCATGTGCTAATTACCTAGGCCTGAGTTACCTGAATTAATAAAATTGTCAAGTGTGTAAGATTGCCACGACTGGTTTAGATATGTCATGGCTAAGTCCCAGGCCTGGAAATGCAAGAATACTCAGACAGAATGGTATGAGAGAGTTAAGGAGAATGTTTGGAAGACAACTTTGCTCTTCCTTATAAAATCTAACTACCTTTCTGAACTTTGACATCAGGAGGAGTTTTAGGAATGAGTTTAAGGTCCACTAAAATTTTAGTTAAATGCTCAAAAAAAAATCCAATTTCAGTTCTCTTTCCATAGCTTCCACAAATAAAATTATTTTAAATTTAGCTGCCTCTTTCTCAGAGTTAGACAATACCTATTTAATCCATTATTATAATTTTATTATTTCTTTTGTGTGAAACATACCATACTTAGGACTGAGCATTAATGAAGTGACAGCAATTTGGGAGCTTTTTTTTTTTTTTTTTTTTTTAAATTTTTTTTTTCAACGTTTATTTATTTTTGGGACAGAGAGAGACAGAGCATGAACGGGGGAGGGGCAGAGAGAGAGGGAGACACAGAAGAGGGAGACACAGAATCGGAAACAGGCTCCAGGCTCTGAGCCATCAGCACAGAGCCCGACGCGGGGCTCGAGCTCACGGACCGCGAGATCGTGACCTGGCTGAAGTCGGACGCTTCACCGACTGCGCCACCCAGGCGCCCCAACAATTTGGGAGCTTTTAAGAATGAGTCAACCCAAGAATTCTTCTCATGAAGGCAGAAGCTGGGTATTGGAAGAAATTGAAGATCCTAAAACAGCACAGAGAGGTTGGCTTCTCCATCCCAACAGACAGGAGGTAGGTAAGGCACACTGCCCAAATACAATGCCAGCTGTGAAGTCTGGAAAGGGAGCCCAGCTGTGAAGCTCAAAAGGATTTTCTAGGTCTGCCTCCGGGCATCCTTGCACCAGTATTCAGTGCTCTCCCAATAAATACCAAAAGTCTGAGCAGCAGGAATTCCTGCCAGCAGCGCACAGTTGGAGGGATACTTTAAGCAGCCAACAATATTTTCCAGATGTAGAAACTCAGTAAGCTAGATCTTGCTTGGGGAAAACAGGGTAGCTATTTATCCTTGCTGACTGAAGTGGGTATATGGCTACTGCCTGAATTAAGAGAACTCAGTTGTATTCATTTTAACACAGTGAAAAAGAACCAAAGAATAATGAAAGTGAAGGTTTTAAGACTCAGAAGACCCTGGGGCTCAGCCACAGACTGGAATTGAGAGTACATATTTCACCTTCTTCCTGAATGATTTGGGATTTGCTTATTTCCACTCTGCCTCAATGTGGGAGGTTTGGGAACACACCAGTGAATGTTGGTTTGGCACATTCAAAGAGCCTGGAGTACCTAGGGAGGCGAGGGGATCATTCTTTTTATGCTCTCCTTTTGACTTACTCTGAAATTTGTCAAATGTTTTCCTTCTAAAAGCTTTCATGAACTACACCTGGTAGACTTTACTTATTGTCTATTTAGTAAGGTCTCCAAAGATTGAAAACATGAATATTTGCATTTTAAAGAACGTTAACTCCCTTGATTATGAACCTAGCCCGTTAAATAGAACAAAGCTAGGTGGCAAATGCATTATGTATGTTTTTAATTGATTAATATGAATAATTTTCATCGTGCAGGTTTGGATTGACAGTGTATGCTGTTCTATAGCTGCTGCTGCAAATTGTATTAGCGTTTTCTAAAGGAGGGCAGTTTTTCATCTGTGCACACTGACCTTGGACAGAAGAACAGATTGTCTGTGCGCTGAAAACTTGTCTCAGCTGCTGCAAAGACGCTACTTCAAAAATATCTGTCTTGCAGGTGCTGAAATCCCTACCCCTATACCTTACAGCTTAGCAGAATTCATTTCAGAAGTTCACCTCCTAAAATGTAAATATTACTGGGAAAACCTTATATTTAGCCAACTCACATCTGGTTTATATAGAATGTCTCCTTGAGTTAAAGTTTTTGTCTCGCACATTCCAGTTGGGGGTGGTACCTGTAATTTTTTCTCATACCATCTGAATCTTTTATATTTGGTTATCCTTCCTCCCTATAGACATGACTATAAAATTATCACACACACACACACACACACTTGCACACACACACACGTATTTATGTTAACAATTCTCTGAAGCATGTGCCACAAATCACCAGTTTATATTGATATTGCTGTGAATGTAATTATAACCTCACTGGTAATAGTCATGCATTTTAGTCCTCCAGAGCTCAGTGTTGCACCCTATTCTTCATATTCTTGTTTGCCATTTTCTAACAAAAACAACAACAGCAACAACAAAAATGGTACCCTGTTGCTAGGTAACCTCGACAAAACCGTGTGTAGCTCTCTACTTTCTGCATTCTTCCATCCTCCTTCCTGTGGTCTAATTATAATTGTTTTTCTTCGGAAGACTTTCTCCCCATTCATGGCTGCCATTGTCATCAGATAACTGTCATCACATTATTGTCATTATTGAATTCAGTGATGAGAAGCCACAATTTGCTCACCCTTCCACAGAATAGAAAATTGATGTGTTTTCATGATGCATCTGTGTGCTTTCAGAGTAGTTCTTCTCTTAGAGGTTATATTTCCAAAGAAGGTTTTCGACATTTGGCAACCCTCCCCTCTAATTTGCCCCATCTTTCCAACCCCCATCATAATCTCTTTCTTTCATGAAGTAGGCTTGTGACCAATATATGGTCATGGTTTGGGTATGATGATAAATTCTAACAGAAAGTAAAGTTACAGAAGCTTTGCCATGAAAGGTGCTCAGCCTATGAACAGGTAAACATCAACAGCAATAAGAATTATGATAATTATGACCCATTTAGCTGCGGGTCTATTGTGTGCCAGGCACCGCAAGTGACATATACATCTCATTTAATCTTCATAGATTCTGAAGTACTCTCACTCCCATTTCATAGATGAAGAAGTTGAGATGAAACTCAAAGAGCCCAGATCATATTGTCAATGGGTAGCAAAACCAAGGTTTCTTCCTCTAAGATGTCACTGATTACAAGAAGTAACAACTTGGGGCGACTGGGTGGCTCAATTGGTTAAGCATCTGAGTTTGGGTCAGGTCATGATCTCATGGCTTGTGAGTTCGAGTGCTGCATCCGGCTCTGTGCTGACAGCTCAGAGCCTGGAGCCTCTTCAGATTCTGTCTTTCTCTCTCTCTCTGCCCCTCCCCCTGCTCACACTCTGTTTCTCTCTCTCAAAAATAAACATTTTTTAAAAATTTAAAAAAAGTAACAACTTTATATTAAGTATATTAAGTATAAATGGTAAATGTAGGATAAATCTTGAACTCAGAAACATTAAACTATGAGAAAAACATACACCTTAGAACCAACAAAATACTATATGTATATAGCCTACTACCACTCTCTTGCTTATAAGTTGGAATTGTTCCCCAGAGCACCTGGCTGGCTCAGTCGGAAGAGCATGCGACTCTTAATCTCAGAGTCATGAGTTCGAGCCCCACATTGGGGGTAGAGATTACTTGAAGATAAATAAATAAATAAATAAGCTTTAAATTTGAATTGTTCCCTAATTATAGTTTCCAGTAAATAATATAACTAGGACAATGTCTTCTAAATCCATTGCTTCCGACCTCCACAGCCTAACCCCCATCTCCCCACTTCCATTTAATGAGCCTCCTTTCAGTACCAGTACATGCCTAAAGAGTATTTTCTAATTTGTGAAGATATACCTTTGAAATTGAAAACCTGGAGTTAGGGCCACCTGGGTGGCTCAGTCAGTTGAGCGTCCAACTTCAGCACAGGTCATGATCTCATAGTTTGTGAGTTCGAGCCCCACGTCGGGCTCTGTGCTGACAGCTTGGAGCCTGCTTTGGATTCTGTGTTTCCTTCTCTCTCTGCCCACCTCCAGCTTGTGCTCTGTCTCTGTCTCTCAAAAATAAATAAATAAATGTAAAAAAAAAAAAAACAAAAAACAGAAAACCTGGAGTTAAAGCCCACTTTGGCCTCTTGCTAGATAAATTAACTTGAGTAAGGTAATTCTCTGATCCAACTTCTCTGGTTATATTTTGTTTACCCTAATGACATTTTTGGCAGAGAGACAGATTTATAAAAATGTCTAAGTCCCCCACCGGCCTGTGACTTCTTTGATGGCCAAGTCTGTCTTGTTTATCCTGGTTTTCCTCTACTGCACTTAGCCTGGTACCTTGAACATATTGAGGGAGATATTCAATCAATATTTATTTAATCAAATTCATTAATATATTTTTCCTAAATGATTAGCTACAGTGTGCTGATGTTATGGGAAGTTATCAAGTAATTTGAGGAAAACTGATTTCCATTCCTTTCCTAAGAAACATCATCTCAGACCTGTGTTTTCACTTGTTCCTTGAGGCTTTGCTTTCAGAGGCTAAAACTCTGTACTTTCCACAACAAAACTGTACCTTCTCAAAAGCTGGATGTGTCCCTTCTCCCTTCAAGAAATGAATGATGTAGAGAGAAGATGGAGCACGGAGGTAGCTTACTAGGCTTGGGTACCTTGTCATTGTTAACGAGTTGACTTTTTAAAAAGTCTCGCAGAACGAATTGAACGGATTTTGTCTGAGTCCTAGAGACGATCTGAAACTTTATTCATCATACATAGTGTAATGTGCATGCACAATTATCTTCCCCTCTTAAGAAAATAGCCATTTTAAGTGCATAAATTAAGCCATAAAATATGATAAAGGACATCTATCTCTTAAATGTTTTTACTTAGCTAGCTGTGAAATCAATAGATTAAGTTTAATTGTGGCACTATTGTTTTGCAAAACGTCCTGAACTCCTCATAAATGCATAGGTATTAGCCAACTAGAAGGGAATGTTGCCTAAAATAGATTCAGCCAGTCAGAGATAAGCTTCTAAATTAATTAGGTGATTAGTCATTTAATTTCATTTATCTTCTGTTTCCTATTACAAAGCATCTCAGACCTGTTTTATGAAAGAAACTAAATTAAACTGAGAGAGGTAGAGAGATTTACTGACTGGCAAATCATTGGAAAATCTCCATTTGGAATCAGCGTAAAAACAAAAGACAAAATAGGAGAAGAGCCTGAACATTAGGTATTTGTTTAAACTTGGGGCTTAATATGGTGTTTGCATTTAAGATTTTGAACCTTGGATTTAGTAAAACTAATCAGTGATGTTTCATTTACTCACCTCTGGAAAATAGGAATGTCTACTTTCCCTGTTTTGATGTATATACATCTCATTACTATTTGATGATTAACCTCTTGTATCATGCTATTTCAACTACATCAAAGTTCACAAATTCCAAATGTTACTAGGGTGTAGAATTTCCTTCAAGGGGTATTAATTTTCTTTTCCCATAACAGACCTCATCTTTTTTATAACCAATGTTTTACACCTTTTCTGGGGGCTATAAGATCAGGTTTTCCTTTCATTTTTAAGAATCATATTTTCGGGGCGCCTGGGTGGCTCAGTTGGTTAAGCGGCCGACTTCGGCTCAGGTCACGATCTCCCGGTCCATGAGTTCGAGCCCCGCGTCGGGCTCTGTGCTGACAGCTCAGAGCCTGGAGCCTGTTTCAGATTCTGTGTCTCCCTCTCTCTCTGACCCTCCCCCGTTCATGCTCTGTCTCTCTCTGTCTCAAAAATAAATAAACGTTAAAAAAAAAAAAAAACATTAAAAAAAAAAAGAATCATATTTTCATCTTACACTCTGGACACTTTTTTTGGCATGATGGCAATACCATTAGACTCAGGTGGGCAAGTACACTCTATGAGTGCTATATACATTCATCGATCTTTCCTGTTTAGCCTGTACTTAAACTTGGGGTCCAATGCCGCATTTCAGACCTCCATCACTAAAGCTGTCTCAGCATAAAAACTCTTCGCTAATCTATACTAGCCATTAACCTATCTCCTTCATTTTCTTGATTTATGGTAAATCTGTGCTACTGTGCTACTAAAATAAATAAATTGTTCCTTTTCTACCTGGTCACATGTTTTCCTACCTTAATATATTTTTCTCTTGATTTATAAAGTGATACCCATTCACTAGGACAGGGAGGATCCTTCATGGAGGAAAAAGCCCTCCCAACAGGAATCAACAGGAATTCGAATCTTTTTTTTTTTTAATGTTTATTTATTTTTGAGAGAGAGAGAGAGAGAGTGATAGACAGAATGTAAGTGGACGAGGGGCAGAGACAGAGGGAGATGCAGAATCCAAAGCAGGCTCCAGGCTCTGAGCTGTCAGCACAGAGCCCAACACGAGGCTCCAACCCAGGAACCGTGACATCATGACCTAAGCCGATATCAGACGCTTAACTGACTGAGACAGCCAGGCACCCCTTAATCTTTTTGTTTTTAAGTAAGCTCTAGGCCCAGTGTGGGGCTCAAACTCAGAACCCTGAGATCAAGAGTTGCATTCTCTACCAACTGAGCCAGCCAGACATCCTGGGAATTCTCATCTTGAGGTTTGCTTTGTACTTTGACACAAATGGGCAAAAACTTAATCTAGGACTTTGTAAGTAAAGACATGGAATCAGAATCACAAGGTAAACATGCAATCTTAGATCTTTGCACTTTTCTGTGCACCTGTTTCATGCATTCTTAGAATATTTTTAAATCAATCAAGTCAGAAGTGCAATATTTATCATTAATGTCCAGAATATATACTTTCCCATGTTGCCTCAAATAGACTCAGCCAGAAGTGATCAGCTTCTGCAGGCAAAATATGAATTTTACATTCCTACAATAGCACAGCATTGTGCCTCTTATATTTTTTCTAATGTTCTCATGTGCCCTACTGAGGAAACCTTTTCCAACTTAGCAACAATGCAGAGTGTGACAATTTACATGCCTAATAAATACTGATGGAAAAAAAAGACAAATATTTCTAACATTTAATTAGGAGTTATACCTTTATCTGATCTTTTCCCTTTAGACCAACTTCATCAAAATTCTGACTAATTGTATTTGTTTGGGCAAAGCGAAGCAGATCCTTACTTCAGTTGTTCGAAGCAGAAAATACAGGGGCTCACACAATGCCTTGACTGTGGTAGATTTTTAATAAGCATCTGCTGATTAGTTAGATGACAGTAATTGAAAACTTACATCTCCAGGCAAATCTCAGTAAGATGTGGTATGAAAATAGTGCTTAGGGCGTCCCATCACCATGTGGTAAGCAAATCCCTCCCATAACTGTGTCTGGTTGGAAATATAAATATGAAGTTCAGATAAAATATGGGAGTGAAAATACAGCTAGTCTCCCATTCACGTCCCTACTGGAAATATAGATCATATCTACAGGTGTTATGCAAAGATATGGAGTGGATGGGACTCAAGAGAAACAGATTTCCAAGAAGGAAGAAGGGGTCAACCTTATCAAAGCATTTTTTGGATACAAAGTTTAATTTACAGCAGGTTCAAATTTAGACTACAGAGAAAAGATGTATCACAGAAAGTAAAGGGCAGTTTACAATTGGGGTTGTGGGAAGCTGAGGAAATTGTTTACTAAGTCACTGCTTTTCGTGAGAAATTGAAGGTAAAGTCAATTAATAAGTATAAATGAGGTGAATTATGAAAGTTTGGGACAGCTGCTGTACAGCTAGAGAAGAGAAGCAAGTAGGACTAAGCATGAATATTTTGGAGGGCTTTGAGAACCCAGGTGAGGCTAGAAAGTACAAATTGTAATGGCACTATTTATGTCGCTATTCAAGTGCTTCTAGCAGTCCAGGTGCACATAGCAGCAAGGAAACATCAGAATGAATTCATCCTTACTTAGAACACAATGACTTTAAAAGATTTATCAGAAACCAATGATAGCCAAAGTCATACCATGTTGGCTGTAGAGATTACTTAAAAATAAAATCTTTAAAAAAGCTTTTTGGACATGTTCAATGAAAAAAAAATCACTTGGTTGACAAGACCAGTTAGATCAGTGTCCCATGTGGAAGATGTGGTGGCTTAAATAGGGTGGTGGCTGTGAAAATGAAGTCTGGGAATTTGGGATCTATTCTGGAGGTAGCGCTGACAGGACCATCTGAAAGAGCAAGTGACAGGGGCAGAGGTGAGGCTCGGGAAAATGAGAGAAAGAGAAATATCGAGAATTATGCTTAGGTTTTTGAATTTTGCAATCAGAGGTTTTTAGGTATCATTCTCTAAAAGCCTGTGAGGAACAGCTTTCCTAGAGATGGTGATGGAGGATAGTTTCCAGCATTCTGTTTAGACATGTTGAGTCTAATAGATCTGAAGATAGATATTTGCAAGTCATTAGAACATATGTGCTTTTTTTTTGAGAGAGAGAGAGAGAGAGAGAGAGAGAGAGAGAAAGAGCGTGCATGTGAGCTGGGAAGAGGGGCAGAGGAGCAGAGGAAGAGAGAATGGGAGAATCTTTTTTTTTTAATGTTTTTATTTATTTTTGAGACAGAGAGAGACAGAGCATGAACAAGGGAGGGGCAGAGAGAGAGGGAGACACAGAATCGGAAGCAGGCTCCAGGCTCTGAGTTGTCAGCACAGAGCCTGACGCGGGGCTCGAACTCACAGACTGTGAGATCGTAACCTGAGCCGAAGGCGGGCGCTTAACGGACCGAGCCACCAAGGCGCCCCGAGAAAGGGAGAATCTTAAGCAGACTCCACACTCAGCATGGAGCCCAACATAGGGCTGAATCCCATGAGCCTGAGATCATAACCTGAGATGAAATCAAGAGTTGGATGTTCAACCGACCTGAACCACCCAGGCACCCCTAAAATGTAAATACGGGGGAGGGGCGCCTGGGTGGCTCAGTCATTTGAGCATCTGACTTTGGCTCAGGTCATGAACTCACAGTTCATGAGTTCAAGCCCTGTGTCAGGCTCTGTGGGTATAGCTCAGAGCCTGGAACCTGCTTTGGAGTCTGTGTCTCCCTCTGTCTCTGCTCCTCCCCCACTTAGGTTCTGTCTTTGTCTCCCTCTCAAAAATAAATAAACATTAAAAAAAAATTTTAAAGCCAATGGCAAATGATATTCTCTAGGAACAGAGCATAGGTAGAAAAGACCGAATTCTCTCACACTCCAGAATTGAGAGAACAGGCAGAGGAAAAGGAACTAGAGATAGGAACTGCAGATGTTGACACAGGCAGCACAAGAGTACAGGAGGAGGAAGGAGGGAGTTGTTGAGTGTGTCAGCCCTGTGAGAGAAGGAAAAGAGGAGGACAGACAAGTAATCCCCAGATTAGGCAATGTGGGAAGCACTGGTGACTAAAAGAACGATTTTTAGTGGCGTCAAACCCAAAGGCAATAAGAAATTATGGAGCTAGCAAATAAAGACCACTCTTTCTAGTACATTTGCCATGAATGAGAAACAAAGAAATGGGGTTGAGGCAGGAAGGAGATAGGTGGTCAAGAGAGTTTTGTTTTGTTAAGATGTATGTCCCTCAAACTCAACTCAAGCACACTCTAGCCAAATTGTTATGGATTGTTATTAATGTCTTCTGTCCAGCTCCTAATCCTTGGAAACAAACTTTCTTTCTGTTTCCTTTCTTTCTCCTTGTCATAGTTTCTTAGTCATTTTAACCGTAGAACCTGTAGTTGTTCAATTTATGTCAGTCCTGACACCTGATGAATAAACCAACTTCTTCTCATTTTAAAAATATATTTAATTAAATTCTGGACGGGACTTTAGAGATTTACTTCAGGTATCTTATTTTATAGATGAGAAAACTGAAGCACCAAAAAAACAAATAGAATGCCTCAGTGATGGATCCAGAAATATAATTAATATTTTTATTGTCTGACAACACACATTTTTCCTCTCAAATTTACTTCAATCTGTCTGAATGCTTTTCTAAACCCAGATGTAGCAACCCGCATATCTGAATGCAATAAAGCATCTTACCCTTAACCCCTGAGACCTAAAAGTTAAGCCATTGCATACCAGATCCAATGCAATTTCTATGAAGAGTTGATATACCTTTACTAATATATTGAAGAAATTCTTTGAAATTTTGAATTGGCCAAGGAGGAGTACTTAATTACAAATGGTAGAAGATGCTTTGTTCTCATGGATTATGAGCTCTCATTAGCTCCTGATTTCAGAGAAGGCATAGATCTGACTGATTTCCAGGGCATGGTATGATATCTTGATCATAGTAAATGCCTAAGAAATTCTTATTTATTGATGAAAAGAATGAACAGAATAGTGGCTGTTCAGTCTACTTCTTAGAAAACGACATTGTAGGGCACCTGGGTGGCTCAATCGGTTAAGCATCTGACTCTTGATTTTGGCTCAGGTTATGAGCTCATGGTCATGATCTCATGGTTGTGAGATCAAGCCGTGTCAGGCTCTGTGCTGGGGGTGGATCTGCTTAAGATTCTCTCTTTCCCTCTCTCTCTGCACCTCCCCCATTTGCACTCTCTCTCTCTTTCTCTTTCTGTCTCATGAAAAGGAAAGGAAAGGAAAAAAAAAAGAAAAAGAAAAGAAAGCAATATTGTAATCAGAACTCACAATTTCGGTCCTTGCCTGTCTTTATTTGGTTTAGTCCTCTAGTGAAAATTTATCACCTTAATATTCTAGGTTATGTAGTTCATCTCCATGTTTCTGGTCAGTTCTACATAACAGCAGTTTCCTTTCTTCCCTAAAAATTTGCAAAGCTAGGTGTCTGTGTATTATCTTCGTGGTTCTTGGTCTAGTGAGAATCTCGACATCTAGTCATTTTATGAATCTGGAGATATATATAGGGTGGTAACATTATGAATTAAAAATTTCTTGTGGGCATTATAGAAACAAAAGTATTTACTTAAATCAAATAATATTACTGTGTATCTCGTTTCCTATATGCTTTTTAGAGATCATATGGTTCTATGGACTAAGCCTTGAATATAAGATCTGACTTTTATGTCTGTTTCTGAAGCCCATTCTATAGAAGTGACTTCATCTGGAAAATGAAAAGTGAGTCCTGTTAAACAGTTGATGTGAAACGGAACCTTTGAAAAACCATCTGAAATAGCATTTTAAATAGAAGATAAGGAAAAAAGTAAAATTCCAATTAGGGAAACTATACTAAAGAGGGTATTTTATGTTTTAAGGTAAAAAATGAATGTTCAGTATAGAAATTTAAAGAGAAAAAAAAAAGCTGTGCTATTTCTAACAGTGTTTTTTGGAATATTCTGTAATGTCCAAAGAGATTTGTCAGCCTTAAGGAAAATCTATTTAACATTACAGTTTAAGGTGATTTTTTTTTTTTACTCTAAGATGGGAAGCAACTCAAAAGGATAAGTAAAGTACTCAAATTCAAGGAATCCAGGATTCTCTGGCAACTTTTAGGAAAGTTACTTTACTTGTCTATGGTGCTTTCTGCATCTGTAAAATTATTTTCCAGTGAGGACTTTAATGAGGGTAAGCTTTAATGTCAGGTAAAGTGATCTGTGGAAAACTATGACAATCTGGAATTTTAAAGTCTAATTTTCCTCCAGAAAGTAAATTAATATCCTACTTGAGACTGGGTCAGTTTTGTGTTGGCATGATCCAGTTATCGCTCAGCCAGAAATGAAGAGAATTGAAAGGGCCAGACTCGACAGAGCAAATGCAAAATATCAAATTGGAAAGCATGGGAGGAGATTTACGAAGATTAAGATTTTTCTAGCCCTTAAGATATGTGGCAAGATTGGACTCCAAAACCACCAAGTCATACCACATAGGAGCAAGTAGAACCCAGCCCGAATTCAGACTAGTCACTTTATACTCACTTGATATGTGGAGGAGTTTCCCCTTTACAATTCATATTAAACACATAAAAGAGAGCAAAGGTTTTGCCACCACTGAGAAACCTCCAGATCACAGAGAGCACCCCCATATGGTATCTGGAGCTGCTGCAAATGTTATGTTTCCAAAGCCAAAGGGAGCAAATCATCCATGGCTAGAAATTCAGGCCTAGTTTGTAGTTCAAGCCATGCTGGAAAGGTTTTGAGTTAAACAGTGGCTGAAGCAGAGTGCAGAAGAGAGGAAAGGCCAATCCAGAAGGTAGACTGAGGAAGTGATGAGGCTGAAAGGATTATTTTCTGGCATCTTGGAATTCTCTAAATGTAAAAACTCAATTTGCAAATAAACTCTGCTGCATGTATCCCAAACAGCTTCTTTGATGTATGGAGAAACATCTTTGTAGGGTGACAGCTAGAGGTCTTGTAGGGCTCCACTGATCATTTTGAAGTAGGAACCGGATGATATATTCTTTTAGAGTTGAATTTGGGCTTTTGCATGTGCATGGTAGAGAGTGGGTGGGTGAAAATTTTATAGATATTTTTGTATCATTTTTAAAGTTCTTCATTTTATGTGATAAATTATAGAAAAGATGTGTGCAAACCAAATTATACTTTAAATGTACTCATTGAGCCTGTTGAATAAAGGGATACAAGCATGTCCTCTCAGTAAAGCAAGCAATCACCGTGCAGTCTCCTTTGTGTGAATCAAGACATTCATAATTGGGTTTGATTAAAGCCAGGTCCACATGCCTTATTAAATTCCATATTTATATAGCAATTTTACTTCTTATATGATGTAAAATCACTAATTACTTCTTTCAATTCTCCTTTGAGGATGAGAGGGAAGCATTATTAATCCAATTTTATTTCTGTATATGATTAACTAAGACACTTCGACTCAAATGAAAGCTAGTTATTATCTCCTATCATCCTGATACACAGTAGTGGAATGTATAAATAAGTGAATTCAAAACTGTCAGAGATTTGCCTATGAAACTGGATTTCTGGTACTACTCACTAATATTCATTCTTTACCAGTAAAAGTGGATAGGAGCCATCATGCTGAAAATATTTAGGGGCACCTGGGTGGCTCAGTAGGTTGAGTGTCCGACATCGGCTCAGGTCATGATCTCACGGTTCGTTGGTTTGAGCCCCACATTGGGCTCTTTGCTGACAGCTCAGATCCTGGAGCCTGCCTCCGATTCTGTGTCTCCCTCTCTCTCTGTCCCTCTCCCACTCGCTGTCTCACTGTCTCAAAAATAAATAAACATTAAAAAAAATTTTAAGAAAGTATTTATAGTATGTATGAATCTGGCATACTACCTAGGGTGTCAAACCATGGCCCATGGGTCAAACCCAACCCACTGTTTGTTTTTGTATGGCCCACATATGTGATGTTTACATTTTTAAATGCTTGAAAAAAAAGTCAAGAGAATATTTTGTGACACATAAAAATTGTATAAAATTTAAATTTCAGTGTCCATGAGCAAAATTTTGTTAGAATATAGCCACAATCTTTCATTTTCTCATTATCTATGGCTGCTTTCATGCTACAAAGGCAGAGTTGAATAATTTTGACAGAAACTATATGACCCACAAAACCTAAAATATTTACTAGCTGGCCCTTTATAGAAAAAGTTTGCTGAAACCCTGCTTTAAATGTATGAGATAGTTTTGCATCCCAACAGTAAATAGCCTAAAACTGAAGAATGGTATTCATGCTTAATTAAAATAAAATAAAATAAAATAAAATAAAATAAAATAAAATAAAATAAAATACTAAAATATAATAAAGTTGTCTGAGATTGACATATGTACAAATTTTGTGTGCCTTTAAGGTCTAACAGAAATAATTCATTCAGATCTTTTTAAATGTTTATTCATTTTTGAGAGAGAGAGAGAAAAACAGAGACAGAGTGTGAGTGGGGGAGGGACAGAGAGAGAGGGAGACACAGGATCTGAAGCTGGCTCCAGACACAGAGCTCGAACCCACAAACTGTGAGATCATGACCTGAGCCGAAGTCCACGCTTAACCGACTGAGCCACCCAGGTGCCCCAACTCATTCAGATTATGGAGGGATAAACAACAACAGAAATGGTAGCACAGTTGTGAGTTACAACAGAAGAAACACACTCTGTGACGTTGTCAAACGCTTTGTGAGTTCCAGACATCCACATGCTTTTCCAATGTTCTGTTTTATTTTTTTTTTTTAAGTTTATTTATTTATTTTGAGAGAGAGGGAGAGAGTGGAGGAGGGGCAGAGAGAGAGGGAGAGAGGAATCCCAAGTGGGCTCCTCTGTGCTGTCAGAATAGAGCCCAACGTAGGGCTCCATCTCACAAACCATGAGATCACGCATGACCTGGGCCAAAATCAAGAGTTGCAGGCTTAACCGGCTGAGCCACCCAGGTGCCTCTTGAGCTCTGTTTTAGAAGTGCTGGCATTCTCTCTGATAATGACTACACACCAAAGAAATAATGTTGTGTTCTACTAAGTGTAGTGGGCATTTTACAGTGCCACCTGGAAAATCAGTGCAGGTCCTCAGCCTGTCGAATAATTCTGACATCAGGCAGAGGCCAGAACTGGGCTTCTAAGGTAGTGTATTGTTCTGAGATAGCACAGCCTAGGATTATTCTGTATTTTAATGTAAATAAAGCTATTCAATCAGGAGGGGAAATAAGGTCACTTCTTCTTTGTTATACCTACTTGAAAATAAATGCTCATAATGCTCTTCGACGACCCCCTGACTGATCCTTTAACTCTACATTTCTGTGCACGTTAGGATCTTTTGACACCCTCAAATTACCTTCAGCAACTTACAGTAAGGTGACATGTGGCAGTAAAGAGAAGAGGATTCTTATGGAAGGAACAGGAAGTGCATTACCTGTGGTGAGGGCCTCATGGACGTGGGAAAGCGGCCTGGCTGATGAGGACGCCCCCACGAGCACTCCAGGCCTGAGGCAAGTTCCGCAGCCTGGGCTTCACCTCCACCTCCAGGGTGGCTTATTGCCTTTTGTCATTGTTTCTATGGCTCTAGGCTTGACCTGCTAGATCCCCAACAATTATTAATATTTGGGATTCAGAAACAAGATATCAGAATTCCTCGAAATTCCCAGGAATTCTGAAATCATAAGTTGTGTGTACCGCTCATCATGTTTTATTCATATGTTGTTTAATAATAAGCAATGAATAATTTTTCTGTGATATACAAAAACTTTCAAAGGTTTTTCTATAAAAAGGATATAATGATAAGTTAAGATTATTATTATTTTTTAAAGTAAGCTCCATGCCCAATGTGGAGCTTGAACTCACAATCCTGAGATCGAGAGTTGTATACTCTACCATTTGAACCAGCCAGACACCCCAAGGTTATAATTATTATGGCCCTAATATATTAACATGTAAATATATATAACATCTAAAAGTATATATTAACATGTAAATATATAAACAAGTAAAATAATCTCTACCTGATCATAAAAAACACTAAAAGATGGCAATAATAACACAAAATAAATGTCAAATAAAAATAACTTTAAAAATTATATAATAGAATGCCACAAATATTTAATATTTAAAATTATCAGCCTTAAAGTAAAACTTGAAACGGCACCCATAATTACTTGCCTGTTAAACATAGAAAATTTTCTTTCATTTTGCATTGATGTTGGTCACATTGCTAAAACGGTATCCAAAAGTTGGGCTTTTAAAAATGTTTTGTCTGTTTGCCCTGATTGTGGTTTTGCTGTTGACATTAATATCACTTTTGGTAGTTCAGATCTCGGAATTTTTTTCTGATTTCATATGATAGTATTCTACAACATACACATGTGTTTTTCTGTTATCGTATTTCAAAGACCTGTAGCCTATAGTGAATATTCAAACACTGAAAATACCATTATATTCAAATAATTTAACATTCAGATATCCTAGCAAGGTTTATAACACTTGATAGAATTGTGCATGAAAATTGCCAATTTAAGGGACTCATTTTGCTTCTGAAACTTATTTCCTGGATTACTACTCATAGAAATTGTACTATGTATATAAACTTTTTTTTTTAACTTGTGAGAATGACTCATCACTAACGCAATGAGGCCACAAAAATATACTTAAAACCCGCCCACAGCTACAAGCAGAACTCACTGGTTGGACTGTGACCACTTTGCTTCTATATGCTCCCGTCCTGTTCCTGGAAATATCAACCTTAAACTTTGATTCCACGTGTCAATGTTTCCTGTTCTTTCTTTCAACTTGGCTTCAGTAGCTTCTGTGGATTCAGTGATGTGTCCATGTTGATTGTTGAGCTTTAATTCTCACAGCAAAATTAAAATATTTGTCCCTATTTTATCAATTTCTTAGCTGATCTTTTTTAGGGAATTGGCTTTGATAAAAATATACACATGTCGTAAGAAATTCTGGAATCTCCACAAAGAAACACTATGGCCAGCCGTTCCCCCTCTCTATTGGTGCATCTTTACTGGGCCTCATAACACCTCTTACTCACAGCTCTTTCCTTGCCTTCAGAATATGTTCTTTAAGCAGCTCAGCTCACCTCCATTATTACATTTTTAGGCTGTGCTACTGTCTCCAGGCTATTCTTGGATCAGATACTTATCTCTGGTCCAACCAGCAATGGCTTGGAGGTAATGGGGCCAAAGACCCTAGCGGGCTGCTGCCTCAGCTCCAGGTTAGGAGTAGAACAGCTTTTCTTCAAACAGTTTGTGGGCACACTGGGCACAGGGATTAACTGGTATAATACTATCCCTGTGACTTGCTACAGCTTCCTTTTGGGGAAAAATACAGCCCATAAG
Source organism: Herpailurus yagouaroundi (assembly GCF_014898765.1). Classification (NCBI taxonomy): domain Eukaryota; kingdom Metazoa; phylum Chordata; class Mammalia; order Carnivora; family Felidae; genus Herpailurus; species Herpailurus yagouaroundi. Next base: position 59,879,040 of record NW_024412395.1, on the reverse strand, counting down.
CAGAAATAAAATATCATTGCCTTGTAAAGGTGGATTTCCTTACACTCTAAGGAGTTTTTTGTTGTTCAGCACCTGTGTATATATTGAAGACTAAAACTGAGACTGAGCTGAACTGCTCTGAATAATAAAGAGAGGAGAATACATATAGAATTTAGGTATTTGCAGAGGGAATCCCAGAAGACAGGAGCTAGGGAAGGTGAAGACAATGTGAAGAGGAGAGGCCAGAAAAAGGGAACCCCTCTTGGTGGTACAACCCAGGAAGGGACTTTAAAATCAGCAAACAATAAAGCAAAAATAGGAATTGGGTATCTTTCCTTCCAATGACATATTCTCTTCTAGAGATTTATTTTTTTCCATTCTTTTCCCTCTTTGCTTTTTTCCATGGTTATAAAATGGTGTTAAAACAGAGATTTTTGGTTATCCTCCCAAATCTCTTCTCCCTTTTATGATGACAGAGACCCTGACTTTTGGCTACACAGATGGTCATCCAGATTGGAGACTACATTTCCCAGCTTTCCTTGCAACTAGGAGTGACCACTTGACTAAGTTCAGGCCAGAGGGATCTAAGCAGAATGGTCATGTGGCAACTTCTCGAAATCTTTTTCTTTCTTTCTTCCTTCCAAATTTTTAGAATTTTATACCTTTTTTCCCGAATTTTTATTTAAATTCTATTTAGTTAGCATACAGTGAAATATTGGTTGCAGAAGTAGAATTCAGAGATTCATCACTTACATACAACATAAGTATGCTCATTGTCACAAGTGGCCTCCTTAATCCCCATCACCTATTTAATCCATCCCCCCATCCACCTCCCTCCATCAACCCTCTGTTTGTTCTCTATCTTTAAGAGTCTCTTATGGTTTACTTTCCTCTCTCTTTTTTTCTTTTTTTTTCCTCCCTCCCATATGTTCACCCATTTGGTTTCTTAAATTTCACATATGAATGAGGTCATATGGTTTTTGTTGTTCTCTGACTGACTTATTTTGCTTAGCATAATACACTCTAACTCCATTCACATTTGTTGCAAATGGCAAGATTTCATTCTTTTTTGATGGCTAAGTAATATTCCATTGTATATATAAAACCCATCTTCTTTACATTTTTGATACATACATTTATGTACATCAGTAAATATATACATATACTTTTTCCCAGATCTGTCTGTTCATAGGACCTGGAAGCAAAAATTTCCCAGTAGCAATGAGTACACCTATTCTCTCCCCTCAGTTTTTGTTCTAAATATCATTTCCTATTTTTTTAAGGCATTTCATTACAGTTTCTTTTTTTAAAAATATAATTTATTGTCAAATTGGCTAACATACAGTGTGTAAAATGTGCTTTTGGTTTTTGGGGTAGATTCCCATTGTTCATCATTTACATACAATACCCAGTGCTCATCCCAACAAGTGCCCTCCTCAATACCCACCACCCATTGTCCCTTCTCCCCCACCCCCCCATCCACCCTCAGTTTGTTGTCTGTATTTAAGAGTCTCTTATGGTTTGCCTCCCTCCCTCTCTGTAACTATCTTTCCCCCCTACCCTTCCCCCATGGTCTTCTGTTGAGTTTCTCAAGACCCACATATGAGTGAAAACATATGGTATCTTTTCTTCTCTCACTGGCTTATTTCACTCAGCATAATACCTTCCAGTTCCATGAATGTTGCTGCAAATGGCTGATTTCATTCTTTCTCATTGCCAAGTAGTATTCCATTGTGCATATAAACCACATCTTCTTTATCCATTCATCAGTTGATGGACATTTGGGCTCTTCCCATACTTTGACTGTTGTTGGAAGTGCTATTACAAACATTGTTGGAAGTGCCCCTATGAATCAGCACTCCTTTATCCCTTGGGTAAATTCCTAGTAGTGCTATTACTGGGTTGTAGGGTAGTTCTATTTTTAATTTTTTGAGGAACCTCCACACTGTTTTCCAAAACAGCTGCACCAGTTTCATTCCCACCAACAGTGCAAGAGGGTTCCTGGTTCTCCACATCCTTGCCAGCATTTGTAGTTTCCTGAGTTGTTCATTTTAGCCACTCTGACCAGTGTGAGGTGGTATCTCAGTGTGGCTTTGATTTGTATTTCCCTGATGATGAGTGACGTTGAGCATCTTTTCATGTGTCTGTTGGCCATCTGAATGTCTTCTTTGGAAAAGTATCTATTCGTGTCTTCTGCCCATTTCTCCACTGGATTGTTTTTTGGGTGTTGACTTTGGTAAGTTCTTTATAGATTTTGGACACTAACCCTATACCTGATTGTCATTTGCAAGTATCTTTCTCCATTACATCAGTTGATTTTTGGTCTTGTTGATTGTTTCCTTTGCATTGCAGAAGCTTTTTATCCTGATGAGGTCCCAATAGTTCATTTTTGCTTTTAATTCCCTTGCCTTTGGGGATGTGTTGAGCAAGAAATTGCTGCAGCTGAAGTCAAAGAGGTTGTTGCCTGCATTTTCCTCTAGGGCTTTGATGGTTTCCTGTCTCACATTTAGGTCTTTCATCCATTTTGAGTTTATTTTTTTGTATGGTGTAAGAAAGTGGTCTAGTTTCATTCTTCTGCATGTTGCTGTCCAGTTCTCTGAGCACCGTTTGCTAAACAGACTGTCTTTCTTCTATTGGCTACTCTTTCCTGCTTTGTCAAAGATTAGTTGGCCATACATGTGTGGGTCCAATTCTGTGTTCTCTATTCTATTCCATTAGTCTCTGTGTCTGTTTTTGTGCCGATACCATACTGTCTTGATGATTACAGCTTTGTAGTAGAGGCTAAAATCTGGGATTGTGATGTCTCCCTCGTTGGTTTTCTTCTTCAATATTACTTTGGCTATCTTGGGTCTTTTGTGGTTCCATACAAATTTTCGGATTGTTTGTTCTAGCTTTGAGAAGAATGCCAGTGCAATTTTGGTTGGGATTGCCTTGAATGTGTAGATTGCTTTGGGTAGTATCGACATATTCTTCCAATCCACGAGCATGGAATGTTTTTCCATTTTATTATCTCTTCTTCAGATTCCTTCATAAGTTTTCTATAGTTTTCAGCATACGGATCTTTTACATTTCTTGTTAGGTTTATTCCTAGGTATTTTATGGTTCTTGGTGCAATTGGAAATGGGATTAATTTCTTGATTTTCTGTTGCTTCATTATTGGTGAATAGAAATGCAACTGATTTCTGTACATTGATTTTGTACCCTGTGACTTTGCTGAATTCATGTATTGGTTCTAGCAGTCTTTTGGTGGAGTCTTTTGGGTTTCCCATGTAGAGTACCATGTCATCTGCAAAATGTGAAAGTTTGACTTCTTCTTTGCCAATTTTGATGCCTTTTATTTCATTTTGTTGTCTTATTGCTGATGCTAGGGCTTCCAACGCTATGTTAAACAACAGTTAAGCCAAATCTTCTTTATCTTTTCATCAGTTGATGGACATTTGGGCTATTTCCAGTGAGCTATTGTTGATAATGCTGCTATAAACATCAACATGAATGTAACCCTTCAAATCAGCATTTTTGTATCCTTTGGGTAAATACCTATCAGTGCAATTGCTGGGTTGTAGGGTAGTTCTGTTTTTAACTTTTTAAGGAATGTCCATATCGTTTTCCAGAGTGGCTGCAGTTTGCATTCCTACCAACAGTGCAAAAGGGTTCCCCTTTCCCTACATCCTCACCAACACCTGTTGTTTCTTGTATTGTTAATTTTACCCATTCTGGCATGTGTAAGGTGTATCTTGTCATGGTTTTGATTTGTATTTCCCTGATGATTAGTGATGTTGAGCATCTTTTCATGTGTCTGCTAGTTATCTGGATGTCTTCTTTGGAAAAATGTCTACTCATGTCTTCTTGTCCATTTCTTAACTGGATTATTTGTTTCTTAGGTGTTGAGTTTGGCAAATTCTTTACAGACTTTGGATGCTAACAATTTATTGGATATGTCATTTGCAAATATCTTCTCCCACTCCATCAGCTGAATTTTAGTTTTGTTGATTATTTCCTTCACTGTGCAGAAGTTTTTTATCTTGATGAAGTCCCAAGAGTTCATTTTTGCTTTTGTTTCTCTTGCCTCCAGGGATGTACCTAGTAAGTTGCTATACCCAAGGTCAAAGAGGTTGCTGCCTGTGTTCTCCTGTAGGATTTTGATGGTTTCCTATCTTACATTTAGGTTTTTCATCCATTTTGAATTTATTTTTGTGTATGGTATAAGAAAGTGGTCTAGTTTCTTCTTCTGCATGTTGCTGTCCAGTTTTCCCAACACCATTTGTTGGAGGCTGTCTTTTTTCCATTGGATATTCTTTCTTGCTTTGTCAAAGATTGGTTTACCATATAGTTGTAGGTCCTTTTCTGGGTTTTCTACTCTGCTCCACTGACTATGTGTCTGTGTTTGTGCCAGTACCATACTGCTTTAATAACTACAGCTTTGTAATATAGCTTGAAGCCTGGAATAGTGATGCCTCAAGCTTTGCTTTGCGTTTTCAGGATTGCTTTGGCTATTTGGGGTCTTTTGTGGTTACATATGAATTTTAAGATTGTTGATTCTAGCTCTGTGAAAAATTCTGGTGGTATTTTGATAGGTACTGCATTAAATTGTAGAATACTTGGGGAATACAGACATTTTAACAATGTTTGTTCTTCCAGTCCATGAGCATGGAATGTTTTTCCATTTCTTTGTGTCATCTTCAATTTCCTTCATAAGTGTTCTATACTTTTTAGAGTATGGGAATCACCCTTTAAAGACAGCATGAGTACCCTTTGCCTTTTCCCCTTCATCTCCCTTCCTCCTGCCTGGAACACAGATGTTTTCATATGCAGCTTTGAGGTTGAGTCCATGCATAGTGGAACAAAAAGATCAATATCTGTGTCCTATTACCATAGGAGCACTGGACAGCCAAATGGATACTCATTTAGCAGAGAAATAAGCTTCTGTCTACTTTAAACCACTGTTACTTAGGATTTTCTTTACCCGTATTTGTACTTAGGTAATATAGGTGCATGAACTTTGCTATAGTCCACCCTTTTCACTTAACACTATATTAAATATTTTTTACTACCAACTACCCTTTATAACTGCTATAGGCTGATTGTTTGTATTCCCCAAGATTCATATGTTGAAATCTTAACCCCTAATGCTATGGTATTAAGAGAACGAGTCTTTGGGAGGTGATTATATCATAAGGAGCCCTCATGAATGGAACTAGTGCCTTTATAAAAGAGACCCCCAGAGAGCTCCTGCATCCCTTCCACTGTGTGAGAGCACTGTGAGAGACAGCCATTTATGAATCAGGAAGCGGGCTCTCACCAGACAGCAAGCCACTAGCAGCGCCTTAAGCTTGGCAGCACCCAGCATTGTGAGAAATAAATTTCTGTTGTTTATAAACCACTCAATGTATCATATTCTGCTACAGCAGCCTGAACAGATTAAGACAGTCATCATAATTTTTAATGGCTATTTACAATTTCATCTCATAAACGTGCCACAATTTGCGTTAGCAATTCCTTATTATTGAATGTTTAAGTTGGCATTTACTTATTTATTTAGTTCTAAAAGCTCCCTAGTTCTAATATACGCATCCCTACTACAAACACTAGTATATAGTACAAGATGGGGATAATATTTTTGTGGCTATCCAGTTACCATGACACTATCCAATAACATTCTCATCCCCTTTTGATTTGTACTACGGCTGTTATCTGATATTACATTCTTATACCATGAATTTATGGTTTATTTATTCTTTTCCATTAATTGATCTATTTTTAGGCCAATACACTATCTTTTTTAATTATCATACCTATACTATGACCTAACTATAAATCATATGTTAAAATACTTATGACTTTTTTTTTTTTTAACTTGGGTCAGTCAATTTCACCCATATGTCTTATAACCACAATTTCCTTTTTAGAGCTGGGTCTGTTATTTAAAGACAGTGCCAATAATAATGATACTTTGTTTTCTTTCTAAACAGTATTCATTTCACAGCTCCTTTAAATGTATTGTTTTGTTTGAGTTCTAAATGGAGCTATTATGACATTATTCAGATTAGCCTCATTCAACTACTTGGTCTCAAAAATTTGAAACCAGGAGATTTTCAAAAGAGGTTACAACCAGGCTCACTGAAATTGCTCTGAAATGCTTCTAAGGAGACAGCTGTCAACTCCTTTGGCTATAGCCGCCAGCGTTTGCTGTAGATTATTGATGGTGTTCCAGAGTCAGGTCAGAGCCCGTTAGCCTCTTGCTAACTTTGGTTGCAGCTGTCTGCAGTCACGCTGAGCATGTGAGGTCCGGCAGCACAGACCATCCAAACACTGGTTCTCCGCCTGATTTCAAAATAAATCCCTATCAAGTAGGACAAATAATTGAAGATTTGTGATTTTTCAGCTTGAGGCCTCCTCTCTGATCTTAAGTTGATGAAGCATTGGTAGATCTGCTTGGAAAAGAGGTGAGAAGCTGCTGTCCAAGTAGTAAAACATGAGAGAGACATTTTACAGATTTTCAGTTTGTACTGCTGGCAACAGGAAGATACAGGGCACTCAGCTGACCTCTCTGGATAGCATCTATTATGTGAGAAGGGATATGGAAAGAATATATTCTTCTGCACTTTAAGTGGTCTAACTACCAATAAAATATGGTTCATGTGTGATAGGACAAGAAATTCAAGCAATTTCTAAGATAATGTATTTTTTCGAAAAGCTTAAGTGCCGCCTGGGTGGCTGGGTGGCTTAGTCGGTTAAGCGTCCGACTTTGGCCTGGGTCATGATCTCACAGTTCATAATCTCACAGTTTGTGGGTTCGAGCCCTGCATGGGACTCTGTGCTGGCAGCTCAGAGCCTGGAGCCTGCTTCGGATTCTGTGTCTCCCTCTCTCTTTTCCCCTCCCCTGCTCATGCTCTGTCTCTCTCTCAAAAATAAATAAACATTAAAAAAAAATTTTTTTTAAAGAAAAGCTTGTGCCAATTAGATCAGCTGGAAAATGTCTATAACTATGTATCTACACAAATGTGTTTTAAAATGTTACAAAGAAAAAGTTATAGACACTATAATTAGTAGCAAGAAAGTAAAATGGAAGTCTTATAAGGTGGTGTGGAGATAGCTTTAAGAAACACCATAAAGGGGCACCTGGGTGGCTCAGTCGGTTAAGTGCCCAGCTCTTGGTTTTGGCTCAGGTCATGATCTCACTGTTCATGAGTTCAAGTCCTGCATGGGACTCTGTGCTGACAGTGCACAGCCTGCTTGCAATTGACTTTCTCTCCCTCACTATCTGCCTCTCTCTCTCTCTCTCTCTCTCTCTCTCTCAAAAATAAATAAATAAACTTAAAAAAAAAACACCATAGAAATAAACTCTTACATCGGGACAGTCTAAAACAGAAACACGAATTAGGTGGAGATGATCTGATCGGATCATCCTTGTATAAGCAGCTTTACTCAAGCTAGGACTACTTCATGGAACTTTATGAACAAAAACTAAAGGGAACAGTGGAAAGGTTGCTCTAAATCAGAGTTTCCCAAGTTGGTGCCATCATAACAAATTGCCACAGAATATGAATACACGTGCCTTCATGAAAAAAAAAAATGTTCCACAGTCACATTGGTTAGGGAAATGCTGGATTACGCACAATTTCTACACTGCTGGAGTTCTCTGAGCCTTCAATAGACCAAAATAGGTTACGTACCTCCAAAAAGGGCTTTCAAATGCAGCAACTTCCCAAATTTACTTGACCTCTATTGAGGCAACCTATTTCCATCTCCTGGAATACTGGCTTGGAGAATACAGCTCAGAAAAAAACATGTAGTTATTCAGACTTTTTTTTTTTTTTCACCAAAAAGTCAGGCATGCCAAGAGAGCAAATGAACACTTTCTTTGATATCCTGCAGATGGAAAATTCAGGAATCTGCCGTGGTACAATCCTGAGATATTAAACAGGTCCTAGAGAATTCTGGAATAGCTTTTTAACATCCAAAGAGCATATAAAAATTGTCTTAAAACAGAAGAAGGGTGCTCAGATTTCTATTATGAGGTTGTTAATTCGTTCCATTTGTAAAATAGTAGAATTTTAGACTTGGGAAGGATTTTAAAAGAACAGCTAGTTTAGCCAATCCTCAGATTTCACGTGGAGACATTGAGGCCCAGATAAGTTAAGAGGTTTGTCTGGGATTATTGCCTTTGTTGGGTGTCTGGAGAGGAACAAGCCCCTGTTCTGACAGCCCTTGTGTCAGACTGTCTTGGTCTCATAACTTCCATACAACAGGCCAGTTAGGTTTTTTTCTTAAGTACATACAGAGGAAAATGAGGGGCGCCTGGGTGGTTCAGTTGGACAAGCATCCAACATCAGCCTAGGTCATGATCTCACGGTTCGTGACTTCAAGCCCTGTCTGGGGCTTTGCACTGATAGTGCGGAGCCTGCTTGAGATTCCCTCTCTCCCTCTCTCTCCACCCACCCCCCTTGAAATTAAATAAACATTAAAAAATTTTTTAAAAACAAAATGAAAATTCTTCCTTCCTTCCGTCTCACAATTCTCTCCGGAGTGAACAGTTTTGCTGCCTTTTTATTTTGTGCCCAGATATCTGTACTTCTCTAATTTTATTCAAAACTGTGTTCTTCATCTGTTAATTTATTCAATAAATATTAACTAAGCACTGATGCTGTGCCAGTTATATACAATTTGAGTCCCTGCTCTCAGATCTCTCAGTCTAGCAGGAGAGAGAGAATATTCTGTGATAAGTGCCATGGCAGAAGTTAGATAGATTCAAGGGCCACATTTCTCAGATTGTGAGAAATCAAGGGAGGTTTTCTAGAAGGGATAAAATCTGAATGGAGTGTCTGAAGGGCAAATAGAAGTAAGGCAGATGAATAATGGTGGTTGTCATGAGCAGCACAGCAAAAGCATAGAAGTAGGGGAGGGTGTAGTGTATGTGACAGGCAAGAGGAAGATAAGTTTGGAGACACAGAGAAATACCAGATCACAAATGGCCTCCTAAAGATGCAATCCTAAAGATTCTGAATCTCACGTGTTAAAAAAGACCCAACTGACAGCAATGTGGGGAAGGGATTAAATTGTGCCAGAAGGCAAGAGGCTATGGCAGAGATCCAAGGGAAAGTCATGAGGCCTGGAACATGACATGAGAGCAAGAATAGAAGCAGGAACCTCATCTCCAAGGAGAGATGAATGTGGCCTAGAAGTAGGAGAAGAAAGCAAAAGCGGAGAGTGGATTGGTTTAGGATTTATTAAGGAGATATTATTGCCTGGCAGGCTCCGTTAGTAGAGTATCTGATTCTTGATCCAAGGGAAATGAGCTCAAGCTCCACATTGGGCATGGAGCGTACTTAAAAAAAAAAAAAAAAAAAAAGGCAGTAATGTTGCAGAGCTTGCTATTGGACTAGATGGGAAGGGTATAGACAGGGAGAAGACAGAATGGATGATGATTTCCGAGTTCTTGGCATAAACATCTAGGTGGATGTTCTAGTGCCCTGTTCTGAGCTTCAGAGCTAGGAGACAAGCAGGATTGGGAGAAAATACGTTCTGGACATGTTACGGGAGACATTCAAGATAATGGCAGGTTGACAATTGGATATGTAAGTGCTGAGTGCAGAGGAGAGGTTTGGGCTAGAGATCTTAATCTGGAAATTTTGAGCACATAACACAGATGTTTTATTTAAAGTCATGAAATGGATGAGATTCTCTCTGAGGAAGATGCACGAAAAAAGAGGAGGCCCAAGACACAGAATATTGAGGTCAGGAAGAGGAGAGGGAGCCAACCAAGGAGACCCAAGAATGGTCCAAGAGATGGCAGTAAAGGAAAATGAGAGCAGATATGTCTACGGAATTTATCAACTGGGAGCTCAGTGGGTAAGTAATGAACAGGAGAAGAAGAAAATGGAGATTTGGGAAATACAAGGGGAAAAGGTGCAACTCTGGAGTTGACAGGAAACAGAGACAGGCCCTAAAATAAGAATTTTCTACAGGTATTTGAACAACAGCAGGTTCTAGCATGGAAGGGATGGATGAGATTGGAGGGTCACATAGGGCCTTGTAGGTCATTGTAAGATCTTGGTGTATTATTCTGAGTAAAATGGTGAATCATGGCTGAGCTTTCCGTAGGGCAGTGACATATTTACCTTATATTTTGAAAGAGTCACTGGCTGCTGGTTTGAGAATAAACCTTCAGGAACAAGGAGGGCAGAGAGACCAGCAAAGAGCTTTTGCCATGACCCAGGAGAGATGATGAGGCTCAGAGCAGGGCCACAGTATGGGGGATGGTGAGAGGTAGAGAAGGGCAGCATGCATTTTGATATTTATACATCCATCAAGGAAGCATTTCCTATGTACCTATTTGTCAAGTCATGATTGCTATTGGAGAAACATTGGTCAAGAATGTGAATAGAAAGATTCAAAGTAAAAAGGAAGATTATAGAAAAAAGGGAAACTGGAAGAACTTCTTTTTCTTCAAAAAGAAGAAAATAAGAGAAAGGGTTACAAAGGTGGTAAAATGTGAAATCATTAAATGGTTAGGAAAAATGATAATCTAACTAGAAATCTATTGAAATACCAAAAAATCTGATAAGGAGGGAAGCCATCCCAATTATTTTCAAAAACTCTGGTACCATCTATTTCCCCTTAACTTTCCGCTTCTCTATTTGTTTCATTTAAAATAAAACTTGACAGTTTTTCCATTTATTTAAAGACATCTGGATGTAGCACATGGGTCATTTCAAAAGTCCTGGCAGGGGAAAAGCTGAAGGGGAACACAGGGCAAGACATAAAGGAGGGAAGAGTGGTTACAAGGAAGGAACAAAGGATGTTTGGTGAGGGTAAGAGGTAAACAAATTTCTTCCAACCCCCATGCCAGGGTCCACAAAACAAACAAACAAACAAACAAACAAACAAACAAACAATTTTAAATTGCATTTAACCAAGGCCTAAAACCAATTTTAAAAAGTGGCTTAGCTGTTAAAGTTAACAGGGGCATCTGGGTGGCTCAGTCGGTCGAGCTTTAGACTCTTGACTCGGCTGAGGTCATGATCTCTCAGTTCTTGAGTTTGAGCCCCACGTCAGGCTCTATGCTGACAGCATGGAACCTGCTTGGGAATCTCTCTCCCGCGCTCTCTCTCTCTATGCTCCTCCCCTGATTTCTCTCTCTGAATAAATTTTAAAATTAAAAAAAAATTTAAAAAGAAGCTTTCCCTTAAAAAAAAATTAGAGTTAACAACTACTATACTTTTAAAAAATGTTTTAATGTTTATTTATTTTTGAGACAGAGAGAGACAGAGCATCAGTGGGGGTGGGGCACAGAGAGAGGGAGACACAGTCCAAATCAGGTTTCAGGCTCTGAGCTGTCAACACAGAGCCCAATGCAGGGCTCAAACTCATAAACAGTGAGATCATGACCTGAGCCAAAGTTGGATGCTTAACCAACTGAGCCACCCAGGTGCCCACAACTACTACACTTTAAAAGTATATTGTAGGAGAGGGAAGATGGCGGCGTAGGAGGACGCTGGGCTCACCGCGCGTCCTGCTGATCACTTAGATTCCACCTACACCTGCCTAAATAACCCAGAAAACCACCAGAGGATTAGCAGAACGGAGTTGCCGGAGCCAAGCGCAGACGAGAGGCCCATGGAAGAGGGTAGGAAGGGCGGCGAGGCGGTGCGCGCTCCACGGACTGGCAGGAGGGAGCCGGGGCGGAGGGGCAGCTCGCCGGCCAAGCAGAGCCCCCAAGTCTGGCTTGCAAAAAGCGGAGGGGCCTGACGGACTGTGTTCCCACAGCAAGCGCGACTTAGCGTCTGGAAGGTCATAAGTTAACAGCTCTGCTCAGAAAGCGGGAAGGCTGGAGGACAAAGGGAAGGAGAGCTGCCGAGCCCCCTGACGACAGAGCTCAGTTTGGTGGGGAACAAAGGCGCTCACCAGCGCCATCTCCCCCGCCCATCCCCCAGCCAAAATCCCAAAGAGAACCAGTTCCTGCCAGGGAACTTGCTCGCTCCGAGCAAACACCCAACTCTGCGCTTCTGCGGAGCCAAACCTCCGGCAGCGGATCTGACTCCCTCCTGCTACCACAGGGCCCCTCCTGAAGTGGATCACCTAAGGAGAAGCAAGCTAAGCCTGCCCCTCCTGCCCCTGTGCACCTTGCCTACCCACCCCAGCTAAGACGCCAGATCCCCAGCATCACAAGCCTGGCAGTGTGCAAGTAGCCCAGACAGGCCACCCCACCCCACAGTGAATCCCGCCCCTAGGAGAGGGGAAGAGAAGGCACAAACCAGTCTGACTGTGGACACAGCAGTGGGCTGGGGGCAGACATCAGCTCTGACTGCGGCTCCGCCCACCAACTCCAGTTATACACCACAGCACAGGGGAAGTGCCCTGCAGGTCCTCACCACGCCAGGGACTATCCAAAATGACCAAGTGGAAGAATTCCCCTCAGAAGAATCTCCAGGAAATAACAACAGCTAATGAGCTGATCAAAAAGGATTTAAATAATATAACAGAAAGTGAATTTACAATAATAGTCATAAAATTAATCGCTGGGCTTGAAAACAGTATAGCTGACAGCAGAGAATCTCTTGCTACAGAAATCAAGGGACTAAGGAACAGTCACGAGGAGCTGAAAAACGCTTTAAATGAAATGCATAACAAAATGGAAACCACCACAGCTCGGATTGAAGAGGCAGAGGAGAGAATAGGTGAACTAGAAGATAAAGTTATGGAAAAAGAGGAAGCTGAGAAAAAGAGAGATAAAAAAATCCAGGAGTATGAGGGGAAAATTAGAGAACTAAGGCATACACTAAAAAGAAATAATATACGCATAATTGGTATCCCAGAGAAGGAAGAGAGAGGGAAAGGTGCTGAAGGGGTACTTGAAGAAATAATAGCTGAGAACTTCCCTGAAGAGGGGAAGGAAAAAGGCATTGAAATCCAAGAGGCACAGAGAACTCGCTTCAGACGTACCTTGAATCGATCTTCTGCACGACATATCATAGTGAAACTGGCAAAATACAAGGATAAAGAGAAAATTCTGAAAGCAGCAAGGGGCAAACGTGCCCTCACATATAAAGGGAGACCTATAAGACTCGTGACTGATCTCTCTTTTGAAACTTGGCAGGCCAGAAAGAATTGGCACGAGATTTTCAGTGTGCTAGACAGAAAAAATATGCAGCCGAGAATCCTTTATCCAGCAAGTCTGTCATTTAGAATAGAAGGAGAGATAAAGGTCTTCCCAAACAAACAAAAACTGAAGGAATTTGTCACCACTAAACCAGCCCTACAAGAGATCCTAAGGGGGATCCTGTGAGACAAAGTACCAGAGACATCACTACAAGCATAAAATATACAGACATCACAATGACTCTAAACCCATATCTTTCTATAATAACACTGAATGTAAATGGATTAAATGCGCCAACCAAAAGACATAGGGTATCAGAATGGATTAAAAAAACAAGACCCATCTATTTGCTGTCTACAAGAGACTCATTTAAGACCTGAGGACACCTTTAGATTGAGAGTGAGGGGATGGAGAACTATTTATCATGCTACTGGAAGCCAAAAGAAAGCTGGAGTAGCCATACTTATATCAGACAAACTAGACTTTAAATTAAAGGCTGTAACAAGAGATGAAGAAGGGCATTATATAATAGTTACAGGGTCTATCCATCAGGAAGAGCTAACAATTATAAATGTCTATGCGCCGAATACCGGAGCGCCCAAATATATAAAACAATTACTCATAAACATAAGCAACCTTATTGAGAAGAATGTGGTAATTGCAGGGGACTTTAACACCCCACTTACAGAAATGGATAGATCATCTAGACACACGGTCAATAAAGAAACAAGGGCCCTGAATGAGACATTGGATCAGATGGACTTGACAGATATATTTGGAACTCTGCATCCCAAAGCAACAGAATATACTTTCTTCTCGAGTGCACATGGAACATTCTCCAAGATAGATCATATACTGGGTCACAAAACAGCCCTTTATAAGTTTACAAGAATTGAAATCATACCATGCATACTTTCAGACCACAATGCTATGAAGCTTCAAATCAACCACAGAAAAAAGTCTGGAAAACCTCCAAAAGCATGGAGGTTAAAGAACACCCTACTAACGAATGAGTGGGTCAACCAGGCAATTCGAGAAGAAATTAAAAAATATATGGAAACAAACGAAAATGAAAATACAACAATCCAAACGCTTTGGGACGCAGTGAAGGCAGTCCTGAGAGGAAAATACATTGCAATCCAGGCCTATCTCAAGACACAAGAAAAATCCCAAATACAAAATCTAACAGCACACCTAAAGGAACTAGAAGCAGAACAGCAAAGGCAGCCTAAACCCAGCAGAAGAAGAGAAATCATAAAGATCAGAGCAGAAATAAACAATATAGAATCTAAAAAAACGGTAGAGCAGATCAACGAAACCAAGAGTTGGTTTTTTGAAAAAATAAACAAAATTGACAAACCTCTAGCCAGGCTTCTCAAAAAGAAATGGGAGATGACCCAAATAGATAAAATCATGAATGAAAATGGAATGATTACAACCAATCCCTCAGAGATACAAACAATTATCAGGGAATACTATGAAAAATTATATGCCAACAAATTGGACAACCTGGAAGAAATGGACAAATTCCTGAACACCCACACTCTTCCAAAACTCAATCAGGAGGAAATAGAAAGCTTGAACAGACCCATAACCAGCGAAGAAATTGAATCGGTTATCAAAAATCTCCCAACAAATAAGAGTCCAGGACCAGATGGCTTCCCAGGGGAGTTCTATCAGACGTTTAAAGCAGAGATAATACCTATCCTTCTCAAGCTATTCCAAGAAATAGAAAGGGAAGGAAAACTTCCAGACTCATTCTATGAAGCCAGTATTACTTGGATTCCTAAACCATTCAGAGACCCAGTAAAAAAAGAACTACAGGCCAATATCCCTGATGAATATGGATGCAAAAATTCTCAATAAGATACTAGCAAATCGAATTCAACGGCATATAAAAAGAATTATTCACCATGATCAAGTGGGATTCATTCCTGGGATGCAGGGCTGGTTCAACATTCGCAAATCAATCAACGTGCTACATCACATTAACAAAAAAAGAGAGAAGAACCATATGATCCTGTCAATCGATGCAGAAAAGGCCTTTGACAAAATCCAGCACCCTTTCTTAATAAAAACCCTTGAGAGAGTCGGGATAGAAGGAACATACTTAAAGATCATAAAAGCCATTTATGAAAAGCCCACAGCTAACATCATCCTCAACGGGGAAAAACTGAGAGCTTTTTCCCTGAGATCAGGAACACGACAGGGATGCCCACTCTCACCGCTGTTGTTTAACATAGTGCTGGAAGTTCTAGCATCAGCAATCAGACAACAAAAGGAAATCAAAGGCATCAAAATTGGCAAAGATGAAGTCAAGCTTTCGCCTTTTGCAGATGACATGCTATTATACATGGAAAATCCGATAGACTCCACCAAAAGTCTGCTAGAACTGATCCATGAATTCAGCAAAGTTGCAGGATACAAAATCAATGTACAGAAATCAGTTGCATTCTTATACACTAACAATGAAGCAACAGAAAGACAAATAAAGAAACTGATCCCATTCACAATTGCACCAAGAAGCATAAAATACCTAGGAATAAATCTAACCAAAGATGTAAAGGATCTGTATGCTAAAAACTATAGAAAGCTTACGAAGGTAATTGAAGAAGATTTAAAGAAATGGAAAGACATTCCCTGCTCATGGATTGGAAGAATAAACACTGTCAAAATGTCAATACTACCCAAAGCTATCTACACATTCAATGCAATCCCAATCAAAATTGCACCAGCATTCTTTTCGAAACTAGAACAAGCAATCCTAAAATTCATATGGAACCACAAAAGGCCCCGAATAGCCAAAGTAATTTCGAAGAAGAAGACCAAAGCAGGAGGCATCACAATCCCAGACTTTAGCCTCTACTACAAAGCTGTCATCATCAAGACAGCATGGTATTGGCACAAAAACAGACACATAGACCAATGGAATAGAATAGAAACCCCAGAACTAGACCCACAAACGTATGGCCAACTCATCTTTGACAAAGCAGGAAAGAACATCCAATGGAAAAAAGACAGTCTCTTTAACAAATGGTGCTGGGAGAACTGGACAGCAACATGCAGAAGGTTGAAACTAGACCACTTTCTCACACCATTCACAAAAATAAACTCAAAATGGATCAAGGACCTGAATGTGAGACAGGAAACCATCAAAACCCTAGAGGAGAAAGCAGGAAAAGACCTCTCTGACCTCAGCCGTAGCAATCTCTTACTCGACACATCCCCAAAGGCAAGGGAATTAAAAGCAAAAGTGAATTACTGGGACCTTATGAAGATAAAAAGCTTCTGCACAGCAAAGGAAACAACCAACAAAACTAAAAGGCAACCAACGGAATGGGAAAAGATCTTTGCAAATGACATATCGGAACAAGGGCTAGTATCCAAAATCTATAAAGAGCTCACCAAACTCCACACCCGAAAAGCAAATAACCCAGTGAAGAAATGGGCAGAAAACATGAATAGACACTTCTCTAAAGAAGACATCCGGATGGCCAACAGGCACATGAAAAGATGTTCAGCGTCGCTCCTTATCAGGGAAATACAAATCAAAACCACACTCAGGTATCACCTCATGCCAGTCAGAGTGGCCAAAATGAACAAATCAGGAGACTATAGATGCCGGAGAGGATGTGGAGAAACGGGAACCCTCTTGCACTGCTGGTGGGAATGCAAATTGGTGCAGCCGCTCTGGAAAGCAGTGTGGAGGTTCCTCAGAAAATTAAAAATAGACCTACCCTATGACCCAGCAATAGCACTGCTAGGAATTTATCCAAGGGACACAGGAGTACTGATGCATAGGGGCACTTGTACCCCAATGTTCATAGCAGCACTCTCAACAATAGCCAAATTATGGAAAGAGCCTAAATGTCCATCAACTGATGAATGGATAAAGAAATTGTGGTTTATATACACAATGGAATACTACGTGGCTATGAGAAAAAATGAAATATGGCCTTTTGTAGCAACGTGGATGGAACTGGAGAGTGTGATGCTAAGTGAAATAAGCCATACAGAGAAAGACAGATACCATATGGTTTCACTCTTATGTGGATCCTGAGAAAATTAACAGGAACCCATGGGGGAGGGGAAGGAAAAAAAAAAAAAAGAGGTTAGAGTGGGAGAGAGCCAAAGCATAAGAGACTGTTGAGAACTGAGAACAAACTAAGGGTTGATGGGGGGTGGGAGGGAGGAGAGGGTGGGTGATGGGTATTGAGGAGGGCATCTTTTGGGATGAGCACTGGGTGTTGTATGGAAACCAATTTGACAATAAATTTCATATATAAAAAAATAAAAAAAAATAAAAGTATATTGTATTAGACAGCTAGGGATGTTTAACAAATACCACAGACTGGTGACTTTAACAACAGCAATTTATTTTCTCACAGCTCTGGGTACTAGAACTGCAAGATCAAGATGTTGGCTTGCAAATGTGTCCTCAGGTGGTCTTTCTTCTGTTCTGCTATATCCCTGGTGTTCCTGTGCTTGTCCCTAACTCCTTTTCTTATAAGGACACTTAGTCAAGTTGGGTTAGGGATCATTCTAAAGGCTTCATTTTAACTTACTCACCTCTCTAAAGATCCTATCTCCAAATAAAGAAGTACTGGAAGTTAGGACTTCAAACTATGAATCTGGGGTTTGGGGGGAGGGAGGGTCAGAGACACAACTGAAACCATAACAGTACCTAGTCAATTTCATTTAATTAAAAAAAAGAAAAACTTCATATATTGCTTGAGTCCATGTTGGAGTTTGGCTCACAGCTTTAGAGAATGTAAACTTATTAATGGAATATCATTTTTTTCAGTTTATTTATTTATTTATTGAGAGAGAGAGAGAGAGAGAGAGAGAGAGAATGTGTGAGTGGAAGAGTGGCAGAGAGAGAGAGGGAGAGAGAGAATCCCAAGCAGGCTCCACACTGTCAGTGCAGTGCCCAACACAGGGCTCAAACTCACAAACCATGAGATTTGAAACCAAGAGTGGAATGCTTAATCAACTGAGCCACCCAAGTGCCCCATTAAAGGAATATCTTTAGTAGAATTGCAACAAAAATACAATAAACATGACTTGAATTTACTGCCTTTTCAATATTAGGAGACAAAAGATTGATTAGCAAAGTAAGCCTTCTGGCTATGTGTTACAACCATGGGCTTTTTCAGGTAAAGTAGCTAGGTTAATTAACTCCTTCTACTGTTGTCAACAGAACAAAGATAAAAGATCTATTTTAACTCAATGATATTGTGTATGAATCCATGTATAAATCATGGAAAGCTAAATGCATAAGTCCTAACATGATAAAATTTGTTCAGTTGGGTTTCATTTGTTACATTTTTAGGATAAAATATTTCAGAAATAAAGTTAAAGAATAACTTTCTACATTTTGGTTTTTAAAATTCTCCATGGGCTTCAAAATAATAATTATTTGCTCATATTAAAAGTTGTCTGGGGCCCCTGGGTGGCTCAGTCAGTTGAGCACCCAACTTCAGCTCAGGTCATGATCTCATGGTTTGTGATTTGAGCCCTATGTCAGGTTCTATGCTGACAGCTCAGAGCCAGGAGCCTGCTTCAGATTCTGTGTCTCCCTCTCTCTCTGCCCTTCCCCCACTCATGCTCTGTCTCTCTCTCCCAAAAATAAAAAACATTAAAAAATATTTTTTTAAGTCGTCTGATAAAGGGGTTTGGAGGGATGTTAATTCTCTACCAAAAGCAAAAGAACTCATTTAAAATATTATGAGAGACCACTTCATACTTCTTATCATATTTCATTCTTTGTGGAGCAGAGGGAACTCTAGTTGGGCTAAGTTCTCAAAAATAGCAGTCAAAACATCTATTACATTTTATGGAAATGAAAATGTGTGTTTGAGCATTATATTTTCTAAAAATTTGTCTTTCACGTGCTTTTATCTCTCCAAATGATACCCATTTCTCTTCTTCTGCCCTTATTTTCTTTTAAAAAAAAAGGTTTTTGTTTTTTTTTTACTGTTTCATGTATTTTTGAGAGGGAGAGGGACAGAGTACAAGCAGGTGAGGGACAGAGAAAAGGAGTAGACACCGAATCGGAAACAGGCTTCAGGTTCTGAGCTGTCAGCACAGAGCCCAATGCAGGGCTCAAACTCATGGACTGTGAGATCATGACCTGAGCCAAAGTCGGAAGCTTAACCGACTGAGCCACTTGTGCTCCCTGCCCTTCTGTTTTTAGAAAATATGAATCACTGACGAGAAAGCAAAATCTAATGCTTTGACCTTGTAGCTATTGGAATTTCAATCTCAGGCTGTCCCATGCTCCCGTTTCAACATTCACTTATAAAAATATGTGTAGGAAATGGCTGCTACCAGATATTTGTTTCATGGTGGGCAATGCCGTCAGTCAATTACACTACCCCCTTTTTCTCCAGCCTATTCTTTTCAAGTGTAAATTCTAAATAAGTAATCTGTTAAATTATTTCACATAATTTAAAAATAGCATGTCATTACCATCAACCACCAAGTAGAATGATTTAATTTAAAATCCTTTCTCCTCTCTACTTGCTTACCAAAGAAATGATTCTATGATCAATTTGACCTTTTACCAGCATAATTACCAAATAATTAGCAATGATAAATGATTATAATCTGAAATATTTTTAACTAATCATTAAAGGGTGGCATACATTTCATAAGAACCAGGAACCATAGGCTTTCTATAAAATATTAGAAATATTTAATTATTTCATCAAGTGCCTACTATGTGCCAGAAGCTGTCATCATGGAATTTATATTCTTAAACTAAATTTAAAAAATAAATGAGGGGCGCCTGGGTGGCTCAGTCAGTTAAGCATCCGACTTTAGCTCAGGTCACCATCTCGCGGTCCGTGAGTTCGAGCCCCGCGGCGGGCTCTGGGCTGATGGCTCAGAGCCTGGAGCCTGCTTCCGATTCTTGTCTCCCTCTCTCTCTGCCCCTCCCCTGTTCATGCTCTGTCTCTCTCTGTCTCAAAAATAAATAAACGTTAATTAAAAAATAAAAAATAAATAAATAAATAAAATGATATAGCATATTAGAAGATATTAAGTGCCACAGGAAAAAATAAAAGCAGGGAAAGGGAATCAAGAATATGTATGTGAGGGTAAGATACTACAATTTTAGATAGGATGCTCAGAAAAGATATGATGTAAGCAAAGACTTGAAGGAGGTGAAGGAGTAAAGCATGTGGATATTTGCAAGTGGTTTAGATGACCAACCGTCTCAGCCTATCTGGGACTAAGGGTTCCTGCTTTGTAGGCCTTCCAGTGTTAAAACCAGGTAGTCCCAGCCCAGGCAAACCAAAATAATTGATCATCTTAAAAGTGTCCCAGATAGAGGAAACAGGAAGAACAAAGGCCTGAGAGGGGAGCACGCCTGGCAGTTTCAGGAACTAGTAAGGAGGCCAGTGATCTAGAGAGAGGATGAGCTCAGTGATACAAAGAGGTCACATCATGAAGGACCTTTTAGTAAATACAATGGCCCTCTACCCAACCCCCCTTTTCAGGGTTGATGCACCCATCCCTAGCTGCTGCCAGTGAGCTAGTGCTGTGTCTTTCCATGGTCCTTGCCCTTGGCTACTGAAAACTGACTCCCCCAAGGTTACATCCCTTCTAGAGAACAGCCCATAACTAATGACTAGCTAATGTGGAAATACAATGGCTAGGCTTATCCCCTTCCCTCAACTTGGCCCACCCAGCTTAGATCTCCTCTTCAATTTGGCTGAGGCCTCATTTATAACCAACTGCACTTCAGCTCCTTCCTGTGCCTTTCTTCTTTACAGGTGTATTTCCTGAGAGCACTCCCCAGTACACTTTCCAGATGCAACTCTCCATCTGAGTATCTATATCTAGGGAGCCCCAAGTAAGACAGGCCTTAAAGGTGATTTTGAGAGAGATGTGAAGACTCTGAAGCTTTGGAAAGAAACTTAACCCTGAAATAGTTTCCGCCACCTGTCTTTTTCGGCATAGAAAAATATAGAACTTTCTTGGAGTTTATTTCAGATTGTTTTTGTGAACTTCATTGTAATGACTGCATAGGACTGGAGAACAAGGCTATAACCCAACTGGAAATTTTAAGTCTGCTGAAGAGTTGTAATTTCCCTTTATGTCTTCAAATGTAGTCAGTGGGTAAACTAACTCTTCAGATAATGCAGAGAAGTCTGTATGTTACTGGGTGGACTATATCCTATATTGAATTCCATTGTTTGGGGGCTTCAGTTGTTTTACATAAAACAGGTAAATAAAGTAGGTACAACCAAATGCAACCAGCAAAAGGGAAGTCCTTACCCTCAAGGATTTTATTCTATTCTATGAGCTATTTTATTGAAAATGTTCAGTAATAAATGGCTTACTATAGCATACCTCAGGACCTTAATTTCCTGTAGAACCAGCATTTGTAGGTAGTGGTTAGGGGGATGAGTCAATGTCAAATGGGAAAACAACTATCTCCTTTCTAATCAAACACCAACTTAAATATCCAGCCACCATGGACATATTTTAGCCACATTTAGAATGTCCAGCATTTTCATCCTTCAGGCTTCACTGAAGAGTTTCTAGGCGGTGGACTCAAAATTAATATTACTTAGGAAAACGATGAATAAGAAAATATTAAGTAGGTAGTATATATTCTTCATTAGGTACACAAAGAGGCCCTTTATCGCTCAGTGCCAGAGTCCAGCTCCAGCAGGTCCAGGGGTTCCCGAAGGAAGAACGGTGTCGGTGAAAATAAAATAAAACTAAAATAAAAAACTGGAAAATAAAAAACTAAAATAAAAAAGTAAAACTAAAAAAAATGGACACAGACAACAGCAGTGTGTTGAACTGGCCAATTTATTGTAGCAAACATGGAATTATATATGCTAGTGATTTCCTTGTAGCATATGTCAACTATGTTTTTTTAATGTTACCTAATTTTGAAAATGTTCCTATGTATAAACAACCTTTAAGAAATAACATGGCGATCTTCCCCTAACTTTCCCGCATACCCTTTGATTATAGATTAATTTCTTACATTATTTCATTATGCATCTGCGTTTATCTATCATCTACAAAGCATTTGCTTTGCTGTTCTCGTAAAAGGCCCTCCATTTCTCAACACCTCAAGTGGAACAGTTACAGGGACGTGACCTCCTAACCACATGAGGCCAGAAAAACAATGTGTTTGCCTCAGTCCGAGGTGCCAGAAAGGGGCTGAAAAGGCCTTAGAAACCCATGCCTCATACATTCTGAGAGAGACAATGCACCTAGGAACCAATGAACCATTCTGTAGCTAACCAACTAGGTTCAGTCATCATCTGGAATGCCTCCGGGGGGCCAGGTGGGCCTAGGGGTTGAAATCACCTGTGCCCAGAGATACACTCCTTAGTTGCCGGAGTGAGGCTTTCAAATCCATATGTCTCTCCTTTACAGGCCTTCTTTGCTGGCAAAGGTATGAGGCTATCCTTCCTGTAAGTAGAGGAGTCTCCATAGGGGATGACAAGGACTAAGCGTAAGGCCGCACAATTTCTTGCGGAACCTTATTTTCTTCCCTAATGGTTCTTTTCCCAGGGGGCCTGCCAAGGGCAATTCCCCAACAGACAATACCCCAGGTAGTTTTTTTTTTTTTTTAATGTTTATTTATTTTTGAGAGAGAGAGAGAGACAGAGGCGAGCAGGGGAGGGTCAGAGGGAGAGGGAGACACAGAATCTGAAGCAGGTTCCCGGCTCTGAGCTGTCAGCACAGAGCCCGATGTGGGGCTCGAACTCACGAGCCATGAGATCATGGCCCAAGCTGAAGTCAGATGCTTAACTGACTGAGCCACCCGGGCGCCCCAACCCCAGGTAGTTTTAAGGCCAAATTACCTAAAAGTGGGCGGGCGTACAAGAAGCTTCACTGTCAGTGGGCCGCCTTGCAGTCACCAATCCGTCCACAGCCCGGGCTTTGCCACTCAGGCTGGGTAGCTCGGCTTCCAGCAGCTCAGTTCAAAATATTGTTTTTAATGAACTTTTCCAGTGCAAAAATCTCCCCGATATGTGAGTTTTTCCTGAATACACATGAAATTTCTATAGGGTGAAAAATTCCTAGTGATTAATATGGTTAACTGTATTTATGGTTTGTGTGTATGGTCTTAGCTGTTCAGATCTGGAAATGGAAACAAATCTTTTTGCTTGATAGAATATTTATAAGGCTGTGGCATGTATCATGGTTTGAGAGTTAGTAGATCTGAACTCCTGACTCTAAAACCAATTCATGTGTGGACTAGACTGACAGACCTAGGAAGGAAAATTCCATAATATGATGAGTTAAAAAACAGAATTCAACACAAAGTTAACTTACAAAGTAGACAGTAAACAGTGGGCCCTGGGAACCAACTCTGGATTCTGGGATGCGCTAGACAGTTTCACAACCTCCAGTAAATCCCTTAATCCTTCAGAGCTTTGGCTTCCTTATCAATTAGATAGGATTGATACCTACTCTGTCTCAGAACTGATTGAGTACATTAATAGCTATGAGCATGATTTGAAACAAGAAGAAAAACGTATTATTTTTTATTTTTAAAATTTTTAACTGGAAAAAAAAGCCATGAATTCTCTCCCCACATTAGAACATAGTCTTGAAATTAACTGATGCAGTATGTATGTAAAGTGCTTTTAGCTCTTTAGAAAACATTTTGTATTCATTAAAGGTCAAATACAATTACACACACACACACACACACACACACACACTCACACACACATAAATAAATCCGTTAACATAATCCTGTAATGTGCAGAGTGCAGCACATTTTAGGTGAATAAGTAAGGCTGAAAAGCAACAGAGGATTAACACATCTATCATACTAAATCACAGAAAACGCTTTTTTAATGTTTTAAAGCCAGTAATGCCCACAAATAATTAATGGATTTTAATTTTTATATTTATATTTAAATTTCATGGATTTAGCTTTATAAACAGAAACCTGGACTCACCCAGTGATTTCAACAAATATCAGATATTATTTAAATTAGCAAAATATAATTCTTTCAAAAAGATCCAAAGAATTACTATTACAGTTGCACATTACCTTAGCAATACAAATAAACACTCAATTATGGGATTTGTAGTTTTTCTTCCGCTTCAGAGATTAGGTGACATTTTATGGTTTTCCTTTTACCTATCTAAAACCAGACAGATCTCTGCCTGTGGTCTTCCAAATACATCATAATTTCTCCTTACACCTGAGCCTTTGTCAGACATATTTCACTTTATCTTGATTATCAGAGCACTAATTCAATAAATATTTTTCCATTTTTTGTCTTAAATACTTTAGAAATACAAAATTATATCAGAATTGTTTAATGTAATAGCTGTTAGTGAAACTCACTGTTTACCAGATGCTAGTCCTGGAGGTTTATATGTGTTAACTTAATCTTCACAACAATCCTATGGGGTACATATGATTATTATCCTCATTATACAACAAACAAAGGCACAGAATCTGACCTAAGGTCACATAGCTAATAAGTGATAAACTTATGATTTAAACCAAGGCAGACTGGCTCCAGAGCCAGTGTTAAGCAATAGATTTTATTGCTTCTCATTGACAGGGCCTCAGCTTCTCAATTGATGTCATTATTCACTTGCTTCGGGCCCCTCCCTATAAGCCTGGAAAAATATCATATCTTACCAAACACACCCTTATTTGCAGCTACTCTTTACCAGGGGTCTGCAAACTTTTTCTGTAAAGGACCAGATTGTAAATACTTTAGGCTTTGTGGAATAGTCAATCACTGTTATAATACTCAAATGCAGTGTTCTGGTGAGAAAGGAACCATAGACAATATAAACAAATGAACATGACTTTCTTTCAATAAAACTTTATTTACAAAAGCAGGCTGTG
Source organism: Herpailurus yagouaroundi (assembly GCF_014898765.1). Lineage (NCBI taxonomy): Eukaryota > Metazoa > Chordata > Mammalia > Carnivora > Felidae > Herpailurus > Herpailurus yagouaroundi. The sequence continues at coordinate 59,854,105 of NW_024412395.1, read as the reverse complement.
GTAAGCACAGTAGCAGACCTGTCCACTGAAACTTGGCAGGCCACACAAGAGTGGCAGGAAATATTCAATGGGCTGAATAGGAAAAATATGCAGCCAAGAATCCTTTATCCAGCAAGGCTGTCATTTAGAATAGGAGAGATAAAGACTTTACCAGACAAACAAAAACTGAAGGAGTTTGTGACCACTAAAGCAGCCCTGGAGGAAATTTTAAGAGGGACTCTCTGAGTGGAGAAAAAAAAGACCAAAGCAACAAAAACTACAAAAGACTGGAGAACATCATCAGAAACATCAAATCTACAGGTAACACAATGGCACTAAATTCATATCTTCCAATAATCACTCTGAATATAAATGGACTAAATGCTCCAATCAAAATACATAGGATACAAGAATGGATTAAAAAAAAAAAAAGACAAGTTCCATCTATATGCTGCCTACAAGAGATTCATTATAGACCCAAAAACACCTGCAGATTGAAAGTGTGGGGATGGAGAACCATGCTAATGAAGATAAAAAGAAAATGCGAGTATCCATACTTATATCAGAAAAACTAGATTTTGAAACAGACTGTAACAAGAGATGAAGAAAGGCATTATATCATAATTAACGGGTCTATCCACCAAGAAGATCCAACAGTTATAAATACTTACGCGCCCAACTTGGAACACCCAAATATATAAATTGATAACAGCATAAAGAAACTCATTGATAATACCATAATAGTAGGAGACTTTAACACCTCACTTACAGCTGTGGACAAATCATCTAAACAGAAAATCAACAAGGAAACAATGGCTTTGAGTGACACACTGGACCAGATAGACTTAACAGATATATTCAGAACATTTCATCCAAAAGCAGCAGAATACACATTCTTCTTCATTGCACATGGAACAGTCTTCTGAATAGATCACATACTGGGTCACAAATCAGCCTTCAACAGCTACAAAAAGATCGAGATCATATCATGCATATTTTCAGATCACAACACTATGAAACTTGAAATTAACCACAAGGAAAACTTGGAAAGCCCCCAAATACGTGGAAGTTAAAGAACATCCTAGTAAAGAATGATGAGTTAACCAGGAAATTAAAGAAGAAATTTAAAAATACATGGAAGCAAATGAAAATTAAAACACAATAGTCCAAGCCCTTTAGGATGAAGCAAAGGCAGTCCTAAGAGGAAAATACATTGCAATTAAGGCTTATCACAAGAAGCAAGAAATGTCCCAAATACACAACCTAACTTTACACCTAAAGGAGCTAGAGAAGCAGCAGCAAATAAAGCCCAAAGCCCAAACCCAGCAAAAGAAGGGAAATAATAAAGATTAGAGCAGAAATAACATAGAATCTAAAACAAAACAAAACAGTAAAACAGACCAATGAAACTAAAAGCTGGTTTTTTGAAAGAATAAACAAAATTGATAAACCCCTAGCCAGACTTCTTAAATAAATAAATAAATAAGAGAGGACCCAAACAGATAAAAATCACAAATGAAAGAGGAGAGATCACCACCACCACCACAGAAATATAAACAATTATAAGAGAATACTATGAAAAATTGTATGCCAACAAACTGGACAATCTGGAAGAAATGGACAAATTCCTAGACATTTACATATTACCAACTCTAACAGGAAGAAATTAAAAAAAAAAATTGAACAGACCCATAACCAGCAAAGAAATTGAATCAGTAGCAAAAATTCCCAACAAATAAGAGTCCTGGGCCAGATGGCTCCCCAGGGGAGTTATACCAGACATTAAAAGCTGAGTTAATACCTATTCTTCTCAAACTGTTCCAAAAATAGAAATGCAAGGAAAGCTTCCAAACTCATTCTATGAAGCCAGCATTACCTTGATTCCGAAACCAGACAAAGATTCCACTAAGAAGTGGAATTACAGACCAATATCCCAGATGAACCTGGATACAAAAATTCTCCATAAGATACTAGCAAATGGAATTCATCAGGACATTAAAAGAATAATTCACCATGGTCAAGTGGGATTTATTCCTGGGCTGCAGGGATAGTTCAATATTTGCAAATCAATTAATGTGATACATCACATTAATAAAGGGCTAAGAACCACATGATCCTTTCAATAGATGCAGAAAAAGCATTTGACGAAAAGCACTTGACAGCATCCTTTCGTGATAAAAACCCTCAAGAAAGTAAGTATAGATGAAACATACCTTAACATCATAAAAGTCATATATGAAACCTCACATCTAATGTCATCCTCATTGGGGAAAAACTGAGAACTTTCCCCCTAAGGCCGGGAACATGACAGGGATGTCCACTCTCACTGCTGTTGTTTAACATAGTATTGGAAGTCCTAGCCTCAGCAATCAGAAAAATAAATAAATAAATAAAAGGCATGTAATCTGTAAATTTAACCTGACTGCAATCAACATAACAGTAAGAATTCTTAAAATTTAGAACTAGACAAGCTGGTTCTAAAGTTCATAAATAAGGATAGCCAGGAAAAATTCAGAACAGAGAAACGTAAAGGGACTCCCTACTATATAATATAAAACTACAGTCATTAAAATACTTGGATTATGTTCGTCAATGTAACATAGAATAATGTCTAGAAATAGACTACAAAACATAAGGTGATAATAATAGCACATCAAATTGGGAAGGAAAGTAAAATTATTCAACAAATAGTGTTGCAGTGAGAGGATACCACTTAGGAAAAAAAAATTGGACTCCTATCTTAAACTTTGCATGTAAATAAATTCCAGATAGATCAAAGATCTAGATATAAAAATAACTCCATATAAAATTAAAACATTGGAAAATTTTGTCTTCAATAATAACAACATGGCAAGAGCTTTCCAAGTACAACACAAATTCAGAAACCATAAGAAATGGTATACTTGTTTACATAATAACCACAGACGCTCTGCAGAAAATGGAACATAAAAAACCCATCCTATCTAAACTGAAAATTGAGTTGTAATGTATAAAACATATATCAGAAGCAAATTCCTATAAATTTATAAGAAAAAAAAAAACCTACTGGGGCACCTGGGTGGCTCAGTCGGTTAACCATCAAACCTCAGCTCATGTCATGATCTCGCGGTTTGTGGGTTCCAGCCCTGCCTCAGGCTGTGTACTGACAGCCCAGAGCCTGGAGCCTGCTTCAGATTGTCTTCCTCTCTCTCTACCCCTCCCCCGCTCACTCTCTGCCTCTCTCTGTCTCTCAAAAATAAATAAATGTTAAAAAAAAATGTTTTAAAGGAAAAAAGACCTACTATTCAAACAAAATAGGAGTGAAACACACAAAGAATATAAAAAATAGTTTACTAAAAAGGAAGTATAGATTTCTCTTAGATGTACAAAAAAGACAAAAATCCTCAATTATATACTACGATGAGATGCTCTTCCCTAGCAGACTGGCAAAACCCCCAAAATTTTATAACACAATTTCCAAGCATTGGTGAAGGGGATGCAAATTGGTACAATGTCAGTGAAAGGCAATTTTATAACAATTAATTGAAATAACAAATATACATAGTTTTTTATCTAGCAATTCTAGTCCTAAGTACTTATCCTGTAAGAACAAAATAATGTTTATAATCAATTGTAATAGATTTGAAGCAGACTAAATGTTTATTTAGCATTAGAAAACTGGTTTAAAATGTTATGATATATTCACATAATGAAATACAATGTGTCTCATGTGTGCTGGTAGGAAAAGATCTCCAAAAACTATTGTTAAGTTAAAATGGTAATATGTAGAACACTGTACATAGCTTGCTGATATTTGTGTGAATATTTGTAAATGCATGGAATAGTCTTTTTTTTTTTATTTTTTTTTCAACATTTATTTATTTTTGGGACAGAGACAGAGCATGAACGGGGGAGGGGCAGAGAGAGAGGGAGACACAGAATTGGAAACAGGCTCCAGGCTCTGAGCCATCAGCCCAGAGCCTGACGCGGGGCTCGAACTCACGGACCGCGAGATCGTGACCTGTCTGAAGTCGGACGCTTAACCGACTGCGCCACCCAGGCGCCCCTGTGCATGGAATAGTCTTAGATGGCTCCACAGGAGACTGAAATAGTGGTTGCCTCCTAGGAGAGAAATAAAATGGCTAGGGATCAGGGAGAAAAAGAGACCGATTTTTCACTGTATACTATTTTGTACTTTTGAATTTGATACTATGTACATATATTATTCAGAAAAAACTTTAGATTAAGAGAGTCAATAGTTATAAACACTGAAATATTTGGAATAGATGAACTCTCTGAGTATAAGGACAATGAGTGAAAAAGGCCAAAGACCATGACAAACGTCTCTATTTGAAGAAGGAAGTGTCAACTAGACATCATAAGGAAATAGACCAAGAAATAGGAAATAGGATAACATAGTATCACAGACATAGAAAGAGAAGTGGTTGAGAGGAAACCAAAGCTTCCAAAGGAAAAAATAAATAAAATACATATAGCTATAAAATAAATAAGTACATATATATAAATGAATATATACAGCTGTAAAGTAATTCACCTGGGTGTCTCAGTCAGTTGAGCATCCGACTCCCGATTTTGGTTCAGGTCATGGTCTCAGGGTTAATGAGTTTGAGTCCCTCATCAGGCTCTGCACTGACTGACAGCGCAGAGTCTGCTTGGAATTTTCTCTCTCCCCCATCTCTCTGCCCCTACCCTGTTTGTGCTCTCTCTCAAAATAAATAAGTAAATAGACTTTAAAAAGTTAAAAAAGAGAACTAAAAGAAATGAAGAAAAAAATTCTAATAGAAAAACAAAGAACGTGAAGGAACAATTCACAAAACAAAAAAATATAAATTTCCAATAAATATATTAACTTGTAATTCTGGAAATGCAAATTAAAAGAAGAAACCTCGAGGGCGCCTGGGTGGCTCAGTTAGTCAAGCCTCTGACTTCAGCTCAGGTCACTGTCTTGCAGTTCCTGAGTTCTAGCCCTGCATCAGGCTCTGTGCTGACAGCTCAGAGCCTGGAGCTGCTTCAGACTCTGTGTCTCCCTCTCTCTCTGCCCCTCCCCTGTTCGTGTTCTGTCTCTCGAAAATAAACATTGGGGCGCCTGGGTGGCGCAGTCGGTTGAGCGTCCGACTTCAGCCAGGTCACGATCTCGCGGTCCGTGAGTTGGAGCCCCGCGTCAGGCTCTGGGCTGATGGCTCAGAGCCTGGAGCCTGTTTCCGATTCTGTGTCTCCCTCTCTCTCTGCCCCTCCCCCGTTTATGCTCTGTCTCTCTCTGTCCCAAAAATAAATAAACGTTGAAAAAAAAAGTAGAAAAAAAAAAGAAAATAAACATTAAAAAAATTTTTTTAAAGGAAGAAACCTTTGCCTGTAAACCTAGAAAAGAAAAAAATTTTAATGCAATTCTCAGTGCTAATGGGAATGTAAACTGGGACAGTGTATTTGAAAAACAGTTTGTCAATACAAACAGTTTGTCAATACAACAGTGTGTCAATCAAGAGACTTATTATTGTTCATTAATTTGGCACTGTAATTTCACTTCAAGGAAATAATCAGAGAAATCTAATGTTGTATGCAAAGGTGTTCATCACAACATTATATCTGATACCAAAACAAAAGTCAATCTTGATGTTCATCAATAGGTAAATAAAGTATAGTTCATTTATAGGATAAAACACTGTGCAGTCATTAAAGTGATATATTCAAAGATTATCTTATTATGCAGGACAGTGCTTATAGTATACAATTAAATTTTAAAGGCAGTATATAACATTCTACATAGAATATTAAAGTTTTTGAAGAATGTACATGACTGCATAGCTCACACTTTTAAAATGTCTTATAATCATCTATGGGCGCCTGGGTGGCTCAGTCGATTAAGTGTCCGACTTCCGCTCAGGTCATGATCTCACGGTTTGTGAGTTCAAGCCCCACATCGGGCTCTGTGCTGACAGCTTAAAGCCTGGAGCCTGCTTTGAATTCTGTCTCCCTCTCTCTCTGCTCCTCCCCAACTCATGCTCTGTCTCTCTCTCTCTCTCCTTCAAAAATAAATTAAAAATAAATAAATAAAACAAACATCAAAAAATAAATAAAAAATAAACAAATAAAATGTCCTATAATCATCTAAATTTTCAGATCACTGGTGGCTTTTATTACTTTGCAAGATGTTTCAAATCATCTGCAATGAAAGTTATGTATTTTATAATGAGGAAATAATCAGTATTATAAAAACAACAAAAATAAGAGAGCCAAAAAGTAATACATGGTCATCAATTGAAGTAGACACCTTCTGGGATGCCCAACCAGCCCACACTCCTCATCTCTGAGAACATCTTCTTAAAACCTGCTCCTCTCTCTCCTGATGGGACTGTCATTCATTCACTCAGTTCACCATCTCTCACACCTGCTTGACTCTTCTTAGATAAGACCCTCTCATTCAGAACTGAAAAGTTTCCAAAATGGTCTCCTTCCTCCAGCTTTAAAGCCTTCTGATCCACCCTCCACCTTTCTGTCAGAGGATTATTTCTAAATTGCAAATACAGTAAGAAGAAGAAGAAGAAGAAGAAAGAATCCCTTTAGCACCCTGCTTAGTGCCCATAGGATAAAGTCCATACTTCTTTGAATGAGTTCACAGCCTTCCATGATTTTTTATCCCCTAGCATTCTAGCCTTATGTCAATTTTGGTTCTTTTGTCCTAAGTATATTGAGCTGTTTGCGGTCCCAGCACCATATACCTGGATGCTTTATGCCTCTGTACCTTTGTTCATAATGCTTCCTCGGCCTCAAATGATGCCATAGTCTTCATCTATCCACCTGGCAGCACACATTCTTTCAGGAAAACTCAAGTGTGAAGCTTTTCCTGACTCCCCCAGGTGGAACTGAACACTCCCTCATTTGTGGTTATACTTTCTCTTTCAGTGTTTTATTTCACTTCAGTGTGCACTTGTCTTCTTTCATAAGTGGATGGTAAACCATTTGTCATCAGAGAACCACCTTCTCTTTTTGTCTCCAGGTCCTAGGTTAGAGACTAGTAAAAACTGAATACATATTTGTTGATTAAAAGAAGGAAATGAATGCTTAACATTATCAAGTACTACAAAAAGGAAAGAGAGGAAGAAAACTCATTGAATATGGAAAGTAGTCATTGTTAACTTTGAAAGAACTGTTTCAGTTGGTTAAGTGGGGAGGGAGAAAGTAATGAATGAACAAATAGTGAACAAATAATCATTTCAAGTCTGGTTGATTTTTTTTTTCCCAAGAAATTTGTCACTGAATGGAAGGGGAAAGAGAAGATAATAGCTTGAAAGAATTCTTTGAATTTTCATTTTTATAAATAAATAGAAACTTAAGTATGTTTATAGGCGCAGAAGAAGAAACAACCCACAAGACAATTGTGATGTCAAATGGCAAGATTAGTTGTATAGGAAGACTGTAGTCCTGTCTTAAAACATGCACATTGTAGTGGGTGATGGCATTGAGGAGGGCACCTGTTGGGATGAGCACTGGGTGTTGAACGGAAACCAATTTGGCAATAAATTATATTTAATATAAAAAAACATGCACATTGTAAATGGTTCCACTATTTATGCATCACATTTATTTTTGGTAACTGGGATGAGGAACTTCTGTTGGCTGTACCATTTTCTCAACCCCTTCGGATCAGTCTAACATTTGGTGACTCATTGTTGATGTGTATGAACTGTGTGTTTTATCTTCCACTCACCTGGTTAGTGTTAGGCATGTGGAGGAAATGGGCTTTCTCTTTCTCTTCCTAGTAACCTCATATGATTATTTCCATATCTGTTTATCCTTAATATTTGCCAGTTGCTTTCTTCAGATCTATTGCGTAATTTACTAATATTTTTATTTGGCTGTAGCTACTATGTATATTAACCAATCAAGATGTCTTATTTTACTCATTTTTAATTTTTTTTAAGTTTTGTTTTGTTTTGTTTTGTTTTGTTTTGTTTTGATGGGGCCCCTGGGTGGCTCAGCCAGCTAAGCATCCGACTTCCGCTTAGGTCAGGATCTTTCGGTTGAGGAGTTCAAGCCCTGCGTCAGGCTCTGTGCTGACAGCTCAGAGCCTGGAGCCTGCTTCGGATTCTGTGTCTCCTTCTCTCCCTGCCCCTCCCCCACTCGTGCTTGCTCTCTCTCTCTTCCTCAAAAAAGAAATAAACATTAAAAAAAAACCTGAAAAGTTTATTTGGAGAGAGACAGAGACAGAACAAGTGGGGGAGGGGCAGAGAGAGAGGGAGACAGAATTCCAAGTAAGCTCCAGGCTGCCACCGCAGAGCTAGACACATGGCTTGAACTCACGGAACTGCAAGATAATGACCTAGGCTGAAACCAGAAGTTGGACACTTAACCCATTTAACCTAGGCTCCCCCAAGAGGTTTTAACAATTCTAGTTTTTATTTCTAAAAGCCTTATTGGTTTGTTTTCAAATACGCCTAGTCATATAGGACAGTCTCTTACTACTTGCTTTTATTTCGTCTTTTATTTCTTTAAACGTTTCATAAAGTTTTTCTTTTTTTCATATTCTTTGTCTGATAAGTCCAATATCTGAAACCCCTGGGGGCAGATCTGATGTTAGCTGTTTCTCATACACTCATAATTTGCTTGCTTATATTTTTTATATTCCCTGATGAATAACTCTTGTTTAGTTGATATTAATCTGTGGGAATCTTGAGGGCTTAAATTGCTTTGTTTTTCCAAAGCTCCTCTTCTGTGTGGAGCCACATGCCCCTTTTAGATCTCTGGCTTCAAGAGAGAGCTGCTCTCCTTTAGTAGTCCACCTTGCCTCTAGGCTTTCTCTGGGTGCTGGCAACAAGCATCAAGTCAGCCTGCCTCGGGGTTTACAGCCCACTGTGTTTTCTCTCCCCCCAGGTCCTATGCACCCAGAATGACATTTTTTGGTTTGTACTGGAAAAGGACCTCCTCCGTTTTTCTTGTGAACCCCTTTGAATCAAGCTTTTTCCTCCCACCATTCCATCAAAACTTCATCCTAAGGTTGCCAAGAACCTCCATGTTGTTAATACCATAGCCACTTCTCACTTGCTGTGACAGTTAATTTTATGTGTCAGCTTTGCTGGGCCACAGAGCCCAGATATTTGGTCAAACACTTTTCTGAATGTTTGGTCAAAGTGTTTTTGGATGAGATTTACATTTAAATTGGTGGACTTTCAGGGTGCCTGGCGTTGTAGGGTAAGTGACTTTCGATCTCAGGATTGTGAGTTCAACCCCTACATAGGGCATGGAGCCTACAGGAAGGGAGGAAGGAGGGAGGGAGGGAGAGAGGGAAGGAAGGAAGAATTTTGTCAAATGCTACTAACTTGCCCTCCTCTTGGAAACACTTTTACTTGATTTCTAGGGATTTTCCTCCAGCCTCATTGGCTAGAGAGGTTACACTAACAAATTCCAAATATGTATTTCTAGTTCAGAACTCTTCCTTTAACTCCAAGCTCATATGTCCAGCTGCTTATTCTAAATGTATGCTTATTGTCTGATAAGTATCTTAAAGTAACATTTCCAAAGCCAAATTATTAAGCCCCCCTCCCTTCCCATCCACACAGCCCAAATTGTTTATCCCCACAATTTTCCAAAATATGTGAAATAATATTGTTCTAATCACTGAGACCAAAAACCCCATAGTTATCCCTGGATCCCTCTTTTTCTCTGACACCCCTCATCTACTCTGTCTGGAAGTCTTGATGCTCTATCTTGAGCATATAACTAGAATCCAACCACTTCCTGCCATTCCTGCTGCCCCCACCCTAGCCACCTGCCTAGCCACCCCCTGTCTGTTCTGAGTAGTAGCTCTTACCTCCCAGCTGGTCTCTGCTTCTACCCTTCCCCCAAAGCATTCAGCTCTGCACACAGCAGTCAGAGTGAGTCTTTAAAAATAACAAAGCCCACCTATCACTCCTCTGCTCAAAACCACAGAAAGCTTTTTGAATCTGCTCAGAACAAAAGCCTTAGTCTTTACAATTTCCTAAAAGATCCTATACAATCCCTTTCCCTCTCACCCCTTAACCGCCCTTCCCTGGCAGGTGTGATCTCACCTCAGGGCCTTTGATTTTCCCTCTGCTTGAAATGCTCTTCCCAAAGATATCTGCATGTCTCCCTCTCTCACATCCTCTAGTCTTTGTTCAATGGCTGCCTTCTTGGTGAGGTTTTCCTGATTATTATATCTGAAATCCAACCTAGGGGTGGGTGCCTGGGTGGGGCTCAGTCGGTTAAGCATCTGACTTCTGTTCAGGTCATGATCTCACGGCTCAGTTTGTGAGTTCAAGTCCCACACTGGGCTTGCTGCTGTCAGTGCCAAGCCCACTTTAGATCCTCTGTCTCCCTCTGTCTCTGCCCCTCCCCTTCTCTCTCTCTCTCTCTCTCTCTCTCTCTCTCTGTCTCTCAAAAATAGACAAACAAAAGATAAAATCCAACCTATCTCCCATTCTCTAGAAGTTGTCCCTCTTTTATTTTTCTCCATAGCATTTATCTAACACCTGCACCTTTTACTTCTTTATTTTGTCTGTGTCCCCTTCACTGGAATGTAAGTTTCATGAGAATAGGAATTTTTGTTTTATTCACTGCTCTATCTTCAATCCTTAGTACAAATACTTCACAACAGTAGGCCCTTAATTAATATTTATTTAATGAATGAGAAATATTACTCTAAGTACTCATCTTGGCAAGGTTATGGGGAAGAGGCAATCTCTCACGTTTGGGGAGGTAAGCATAATTCCATGCACTATTTTTAGCGGTTTTGTGTCCTCTAGTGAGCCATTTGCTCAGGCACTCACAGCAAATGCATTTGCACCTAGACCTGCTGGCCATCTTCAATCATTTACATTACCTGCCTGGCCTTGCAGGCTATTGAATTTTCCACGCCTGGCTCACATTTCCATCCCTTAAATGTCCTCTCCCTGCTCATGCATACACAGCAAGAATACTCGAAATTCTCCTGCAAGTAGCATGTTTTTTACATGCAGCCACCTGATACACTCTTCTGTTTCCTCTCCCTTCTCCCAGCCTAGACAGTGCTTATTCTACTAGACTCAATGTAAGCATCAAAGTCCCCAAGAGGCCTTCACTAGAAGCCTTGGCAGTGTCTTCTCTAGGTCTTGTTAGCATTTGGTGTAGAATTTAATGACAACTCTAGTATGTACCCTGTTGCTTTGAGTGTTTGGTTTGTTTCCTGCCTCCCAATCAGACCAAAAGCAAACTCACAGTGTCCTCACCATTGTCCCCAGGTCCCTAAGGCAGTGCTGGCACTACATTCTAGTTTCATGGACAAATTAATCATTGAATATCTGTTCTCATGTTTCTGTTCACTCTCACCGTGTTTTATGAGTAAAATGCTTAAAAGTTGGTCATAGGAGGGGCGCCTGGGTGGCGCAGTCGGTTGAGCATCCGACTTCAGCCAGGTCACGATCTCGCGGTCGGTGAGTTCGAGCCCCGCGTCGGGCTCTGGGCTGATGGCTCAGAGCCTGGAGCCTGTTTCTGATTCTTTCTGTGTCTCCCTCTCTCTCTGCCCCTCCCCCGTTCATGCTCTGTCTCTCTCTGTCCCAAAAAAATAAATAAACGTTAAAAAAAAACCAAACAAACAAACAAACAAAAACAAAGTTACAACTTAGTCTCTTTATAATTAAGTGTAAATGGAACCAGATATTTTCTTTTCCTCAGTTTAGTGTCGAACAATTGTTGTTCAAAAAAGATTTATTTCTCATTGACCCAATAAAAGATGGCATTTTAAAACAGATCTTTAAGTGTACCCAAAAAGTTCTACAACTTTTTTCAAAACTGTATTTTCTTAATTTTTCCTTCTCAGATATTTTACATGTAAATGACTCTTCCATGCCTGCTCTGTGAAATGAAGTAAATAATGTAATTAGAAGTAATATACAGGTGTGTGGATTAGATTATTAATTATGGCTTCTATTGTTTGTGGAAGTTGTCTTGGATTTGTTTAGATTTACTACCTTTCCCTAAGAGTTCTGTGGCCTTTTATGTTACTGAAAAAAACAGAGTTCTGAATGCTTATCAAGAATGCCATTGTGTGTTTTGCTGGAGAACTTGAACTCTACCATGTTTGAATAAAAAACAAAAACAGGGGCGCCTGGGTGGCGCAGTCGGTTAAGCATCCGACTTCAGCCAGGTCACGATCTCGCGGTCCGTGAGTTCGAGCCCGGCATCAGGCTCTGGGCTGATGGCTCGGAGCCTGGAGCCTGTTTCCGATTCTGTGTCTCCCTCTCTCTCTGCCCCTCCCCCGTTCATGCTCTGTCTCTCTCTGTCCCAAAAATAAATAAAATCGTTGAAAAAAAAAATTAAAAAAAAAAAAAGTTGGTCATAGGATATAAAAATGACACAGCTGGATATAACCAGGAACACAATCTCCAAACACTGTACCAGAGTAGGACACTCTCCCTCAGAAAGATCTAGGGACAATTTCTGTACAGATAGGACATCCAGGATTGTTTTTCGAGAGGGTAAACGGAGCAGCAGCTTCAGCTCTTGTCTCAAATCTGCCATCATTTCAATGGAAAAGTCTAGACTATAATTTTTTCCACCTTTAGGAATGATGATAGAATGTATTTCTTGGCTTATTTGCATGATTTTTATACAAACGTTAAGGTTTTGGAAAAGAAGGATCAACTAGGGCCCTTTTTCTTCAAGTTTCTAAAGAGAAACAAGCTTTTCTTTTCTCTTCTCCCCTAAATCTCAGATAATATCAGTGAGCCATGGACCTAGCTTGTGTCACATGTTTTGAGTACACTGATCCACAGTGCCGGAATCAAGTAACTCCACACCCTAAGAAGTGGCTCTAACCCAGGATGACACAATCTGTAGTTGTCAAATTGCCAATTTAAAGAAGAAAGAAATGGTTTAAAGGCTCTTTGTTACATAATAATGTTTTATTCAGAAGGAGAGGAAAAGTTGGGCTGATACAAAAGGCAATTCTTCCCATTTTCCACTTTATCCTACAACCCAATCAATTCTTTGCTTTTGTGTTGTTAGTGCCTCCTCCGACTTTATGCAGTGGGATTTCTCCTGAGCTGCCACTCAGCTGCTGGAGTCATGGAGAAGCTTCACACACCTCCCCAGAGCAGCTGGAGACAGTGACAGTGGAAAGAGCCTGACAATGGGTGGAGATTATTTTTAAATGTGGTTTGTCCCTGTTTTGTTCAGGAACATAGGAATTTTTTTTTTTTTAATGTAGATCAACAAGAGAGCCATTTCTGACCCCTAGAGAATTGAAGAAAGGAGGGAACACTTTAGTCTCTGGCCTCAGATTTTGAGTCGAGAGCAGAATACATTGCTTGATCATATCGGCCTGTAGTTTTCTTTCTTTCTTTCTTTCTTTCTTTCTTTCTTTCTTTCTTTCTTCCTTTTTTTTTTTTTTTTTTGGTAGTGTCTGAGGTAAGTGTTCTTGACCTTTGTATTCAGGCTGACGACTGGAACACATTAGAAAAACAAAGTAAACCTTATGACTTGGAGCGAGCTTGTTTTTAACATTCTTTTCTGTCTTACTAATAACTAGGACCTAGCCCTGTATTGAAATACCATGTAACAGAAACTAAAGAACTTTCTCTGTAACTTAACTAATACTCTTTAAATGAGACCTGACTTTCACTATGTTAATTGAATTTGACCATCAAGTGTTCTACCTCTTCAGCTTTGAATAAAATATTTGTCGATCTAAATTTTTTACACTAATAATGCAAGGAGTAAGTAAAAATGCCCTGATCAAACAAAAGTGTATTTCCCTATCAGAATTATGAATACATTGAAGGATTTTTCTAGGCTAGTGTTTTAAAGAAGCATCAACAAACCAGATAAAGGGTACTTGAGTATAGGTTTTTAATACAAAATAATGAGACTAGAAGTAATTTACAATTTTCAATTTTAACATTTGAGTAATAAAAACTTTTATGAAAATCATCTTTCCAGTGTGAGGTTTAGAGCAGCACACGTTTTGCACTGAATACCTATTGTTTTTGGTTGGCCTGGTACCCCTTTCTCCCCTTTTCCTGGTAATGTGGCTGTCCCTTAGGAGGAGACTTCCTCCCATGAAGGGAACTGCCCCTTATGACACCCAACTGCCTACCTCATAGGCCAATCTTGTTCTACTGTTCACAGTGTTTGAACATTCATGTGACCCAAAGTATCAGTTCCTACATGAACTACCCCTAAGCTGGAGGATGTGCACACAGTGCTACCTAGGGCTCTTTTTGTGTGTCCAAAACAGACCGGTATGCTGCAGGACAGCTCGAAGGCAAGTCACAGAGAAACTGGTTTGACAGAGGCAGCTGAGAAAGATGCTGACTTTGCTTTGGTCTCTGCTCTGGTCTCTGAGGTCCCGGGGTTGCTGGGTGAACTGGCAGAACCCCGGGCCTTGAGGCCTCAACTCAGCCTATCTCAAAGATATCATGGAAGGTTCTTGGTAGTGTCCTGAGAAAGAATTCAAGGACAGATGCACAATGCAGCAGATGAGCGAAACAAGTAAGAACATTTATTAAAGCAAAAGTATACTCTGGAGATGTGAGAGCTGGCAAGAGAGAATGAGAGAGAGAGAGAGAGAGAGAGAGAGAGAGAGAGAGAGAGAAAGAAAGGGGGAGGGGGACTGCAAGCCCTGCAACCATGTTTTACTGATGATTGTTAATTAAGGGGTGGAATACTCATTACTTGGGGCCAGAATTTCTTGGAAGCAAGGTTTCCCACCTTTTCTTCCTTATGTGCTCAGGGGTTTCCTATCATGGTACCCATCATCTTGGGCCTGTCTAATTTGATCTGGCCTCTTGTGGAGTGCTTCCAGCACATGCCTCTGATTTTCCCAATAGCTGGCCATGACTTCCTCTTTGCTGGCTTCCAGGTATCCTTTTAGAATCTGACTGCCTATTGTAACACCCAAAAATGCAATTCTTCCTTTAGTGTGCTTGAGCTACCTCACTACTATTCCAGAAAATCCACAGTATTGATCTAGAAAATCCATCACCTCTTCATCCCAATCCAGTTGAAATTGGCTTTAGTACTTTCAACGAAAGAGTTCTGACTCAGGAACACATATCTGAGCGTATCATATATTGACATTTCATGGTACTTATTGGAAGAAAATTTATTAGAGACAACTAAAAAAAATGGTATAGTCAGTTTGCTGTATTCTATTATATAATGTATTGCATATTGCTAGAGGCATTTAAAACTGTTTGCTTTTAATGTGACCTCCTTTGGTAATCTCTATTACAAAGTTTATATTAAGAGTGACAGTAAATTGCTGAAATTAGGACCTTCCCTTAGTCTGAAATTTTATTTCATTTTCTATTATTTCTAATAGTTTTAAAGCACTACTGATGTTTAAGAGATAAACTTGTGGTATGCCCACATTAGGTACCACCTCTATAAGCATGTGGATGGTCCTACAAATATTCAAATACTTTCAGCTTATATCAACTAATTTAGGCCGGGAAACCTAGATTCTAATCTTGGGTGTTTTGTTAACTAACTCTAGAATCAGGTATGTTGCTCAACTTCTCCTGGTCACAGGAAAGTGAAAATGTTGGAATAGGTCAGGGGTCTTCCAACTTAAAAACTCCATGACTTGACAACTAGAAAAAGTCAGTTTTGTTAGGAAAAGCGTTTGCTGATTTTACAAAAAAAATCAAACAGTGCTTTTCACTCTTTCCTTTGGCCTGTTTAACAAAAACATTTTGTAAATGTGTAATTTGGTGGGTGGGGGGGTGGGGAACCTACCTGAAACAAGTGAATGCAAATTATGTTGGCCTTGGAAAAAGTTCTTTAGTATGAAGGACTCCAAATACATTGGCCTAGATGATGAACTAACAGGCAGCCAAAACACACAAACAAAAAAACCCAAACCCAACAACAACAAAAAAACCCTTGAAAATGTTAGTTATATAACTTCAGGACCATGAAAGTATATTAAAACCAAAACCAAAACCAGATTTTGTTGTTGTTGTTGTTTTGTTTTTTTTAATCGTTATTTTTGAGAGAGAGTGTGAGCAAGGGAGGGGCAGAGAGAAGGGGTCAGAGGATCCCAAGTGGGCTCTGCTCTGACAGCAGGGAGTCTGATGCAGGGCTTCAACTCAAGAACCCTGAGATCATGACTTGAGCCAAAGTCAGATGCTCAACTGACTGAGCCACCCAGGCACCCCGCAAAACAGGTCTTTTTAACTTCCTTAGTGAAAGAGAAATTTTGAGTTTGGAATTAAAATATCAAATGTAAAAACTGATAAACTGAGTACTCAAAGTGACTTAAATAAAAATTTTAAATATTTCTCTTAAAAATTCAATATTATATTAACTTTACATTCCTAAAACAAATGCTATATCCCTTTAGATTTTAAAATAGAATACTTTGGGGGTGCCTGTGTGGCTCAGTTCGTTGGGCTTCCAATTCTTGATTTCAGCTCAGGTTGTGATATTACAGTTTGAGACGGAATCCTGCCTTGGGCTCTGCACTGACAGCCAGGAGCCTGTTAGGGATTCTCTCCCTCTCTCTCTCTCTCTCTCTGTCCTTCGCCCACGGGCACGCGATTGTGCACGCATGTGATCTCTCTTTCTAAATAAACAAACATTAAAAATATGAGTGATGTGATAAAAAGGCATTAAAATTTTTTTGATGTTTATTTATTTTTGAGAGAGAGAGAGAGAGCGAGAGCGCGAGCAAGTGGGGAAAGGGACAGAGAGAAAGGGAGACAGAATCTGAAGCAGGCTTCAGGCTCT
Source organism: Herpailurus yagouaroundi (assembly GCF_014898765.1). Taxonomy (NCBI): domain Eukaryota; kingdom Metazoa; phylum Chordata; class Mammalia; order Carnivora; family Felidae; genus Herpailurus; species Herpailurus yagouaroundi. The sequence goes on along the minus strand of NW_024412395.1, from coordinate 59,837,404 downwards.
GAGCTGTCAGATCAGAGCCTGACACGGGGCTGAACCCACCAACCCTGAGATCATGACCTGACACTTAACTGACTGAGCTACCCAGACGCCCCAAAAAGACATTTAAAAAATAATAATAATAAAATAGAATACTTTGGCAATTTTTCAAATATTGATTTTGCAATGTTAAAGAAATACCCCCAAATTTTCATTTTGTTTTGCCCCTAAAGGAGAGAGTGGCAGCCTGAGGAATAACAGCCCAGTGCTACAGTTTCACTGCCACCATCTCATAGCTTTGTGACTGTGGTATGTTAGGCAATTTTGGATGGCAATATACAGACACTCAACAATGTGCCCTCAGGGAATAGCATTGGAATTTGGTTCTTGTTCCTTTGGTTTGCAAAGAATACGTATGCAAATGAGAAAAACTGAAATCTCAGCCAGGGATATCAGGCTTCCCAGGAACAAGAGAAGTTAAATAACCATGCTTGCTAGAAGAGGGATGCACACTGGGTTGGGTTTTCCGGAACACAAAATTTAGAGAGTGTTCAGAACCCAAGGCATCAGATCTTTTCTTCAAAAAAAATTTTTTTTTAATGTTTTATGTATGTATGTATGTATTTATTTATTATTTATTGAGAGACAGAGAGTGAGCAAGGGAGGGGCAGAGAGAGAAGGAGACACAGAATCCAAAGCATGTTCCAGGACAGCCTGATGTGGGGCTCGAACTCGCCGAACAAGAGATCATGACCTGAACAGAAGCCAGATGATCAACCAACTGAGCCACCCAGGTGCCCCCAATCTTTTCCTTAGAGCAGGGGTTCCCATCCTGCTGAACATCCCAGTCACCTGAGGAGTGTTTTAAAAATATAGATTGTGTGGGGTGCCTGACTGGCTCGGTCCATAGATCATGTGACTCTTGATTTCAGGGTATGAGTTTGAGGTCCACCTGTGGTTTAGAGTTTACTTAAAAAAATAGATAGATAGATAGATAGATAGATAGATAGATAGATAGATAGATAAAAATAGTGAGACCCCATCAGCAAAGGCTCTGGTCTAGTCCATATGAGGAAATGCTCTGGTCACTTCATTGCTAAAAATCTTCCAGGTGGATCTTGAATGCCGTGCTCTAGGAGTTGCCTGATTTTGCTAGTCTCTCATTGTATGCTTTATGATCAGCCCACTACCAGTTGATTCTCTTAGCTTTGACTGCATGTGTCTTTTTTTATCACAGGGTCAGTGCTTCATCTGCTTCAAGCCTTAGCTCAATACTACCTTCTGAGTGAGGCCTTTCCTATTCCTATTATTAAAAATTGTACCCTACCCCTTACACTTTCTAGTCCCCTTTCCTGCATAATTTTTATCCAACACTTATCGCCTTCTAATATAATCTTTGATTTACTTATTTATTGTATTTATCATCTGTCCCACCCACCAGAATGCAAGATCCACAAGGCAGAATTTTTGTGTATTTTTGTCCGTACTGTATCCCCGGCACCTAAACCAGAGATGCTTAATAAATATTTGTTGAATATAAGAGTTGAATGTGTAATGAATGTTTTCTGCTTAGTCATTGGGCTGACATTATTCTGCCAGAGCCCTACTCACCTATGGGCACCCTTTGTGTCCCCTTTTGGATCTCTTGGGGAGATAGTATCCGCAATTGATTGTCTGATTGGACCAGCTTTTTTGGATTGAGGCCCCCCCCCCCCATCACTTTTGAATGGGTGTGACCTGGCTGTTATAGATCACAGCAATTAGCAGTGACTCAGGGATTGCACAGCACAATAGTACTGCCTGGGGCCTCCCCTTCAGCATGGGCTGTGGGTGGGGCAGTTTCTTCAAGAAACCAATTTTGGTGTTGGGTGACTGTTCAGCAAATTACCTCACCCTACTGAGCTTCAGTAAGGTGGCTTTAACAACACCTGGGTCTGCCTTACCTCACAGTGAGTTCTTCAGAAGTTCCAGTGAACAATGTGTGGGGAACATATTGCACATAAAAGGTGCTTTCAACATTCACTTATTATAAAAATAAAACAAGACAAGTGTGAAAGTTACTTAATTTTAGATGACATTTAAATGTGGCTTTTAATAAAAAGCCCAAAGAAAATTGCAGGGCAGAAATTAGGAATTTAGGAACTGGTTGCAAAAGTGCCTTTGGGATGGTTTCCCCCCACCACTGAATGTTTTTCTTTAATGTTATTCTCATTTCACTGATTTCTATTTGGCAGGGACTCCTGATACATAACTTCCAAAAAGGCATTTAAGAGGAATAAATGCAAAGATCTGCACTCAGTCTTCAAAAACAAATTGTACAAATACAGGCTGAAGGAGACTTGGTTTTAGAGCTATAAATGTGTTAAAGACTTAAAAAGAATTTGGAGGTACTTTTGTTTTTAGTTGGCAAAACTTGATATTTATGAACAATATGAGGTGGTAGAAAAGTGTTATTGTGATATCAGACTGAAATTTGAAATATCATAAAAATGTGGTAAATTCTACTTCACTATTTCTCTCTTCATACCTGGGTTATTGGACTCAGTTCTAGATGCCACTTTTTAAGAGGCACTAGGGTATGATCAGATGAAAGTGTATGGAGGAGATGAAGGGTACATGTGAGTGAAGCATAGTATGTATGGGAAGGCATGTGCTATGGTTGTTGACTTCAAATGTTTAAAAGGCTATGTATGGAAGGGGAATGGGGCTGTTCTGTACTCAATACACGGTACTAGACTCAGATTCCCTGGGCCCTTTAATACACATTGTATTCATATTTATAATAATGGTTCAAAGTATTCTTATTTTCCCCTTTTAGAGTTGAACAAACTCACACTTGGAGTTGTTTTGTGCTAGTCCAAGTTCATACAGCTAGGAAGTTATAGAACTGGGATCTGACCACCCCGCTTTAGAACTTAAACCTAGTGGTATTTCCTCCTAATACCATAGCTACCTACAAATTTATAAGGAGACATATTTCAGTTCAACGTAAGGACTAGAAGGATTGTTCAAAGATGAATATCGTTATAATGTAGTGAGTGGTTCCCTACCACATGGAGTTTGTGCCTATGCTGGACAGCTACTTTGTAAGGATCTAGTAGTCCCTCAACTTCTACATAGGCTGTATAAAGAAGGATATGCTTTGGCGCCTGGGTGGCTCAGTCAGTTAAATGTCGGTAAGTGTTGGACTTCGGCTCAGGCCATAATCTCACAGCTTGTGGGTTCAAGCCCCACATAGGGCTCTGTGCTGACAGCTCAGAGCCTGGAGCCTGCTTTGGATTCTGTCTCCCCTTCTCTCTGACCCTGCCCCACTCACACTCTGTCTCTCTCTCTCTCAAAAAATAAACGTTAAAAAAAAAATTCAAAAGAAAAGAAGGATATGCTTACCTTCATCACAAAAATATCAAAAATGAAGTCTAATCATAGAGCCAAAGGAACTCCGAGGCCTAGTGAATTTCAGTGATGGAGCTATGTTCATTAATTCAGCAGTTATTGGAAAATACAGCGCCCAGACTTCACCCTGGTTTTACAACCTGATGGCTTTTGTTTGGTTTTGTTTTGTTTTTTCTGTTACAGCAGTTAGTCCTTATCTACTAACTGGGTAATACAGTGTGGAGCTAGAGGGTATGGAAAGAGGAAGGGCAGGGATGTTTGGGAATTACTGTAATGGATTGTTTGGCATGTTCTTGCTTTATTAAAACAAGGAAAGAATGTGGATGGTAGGAGGACAGGATTTTTAAAAAAAACCTTTTTTTAATGTTTATTTTTTGAGAGATAGTGAGAGCGCCCATGTGTGTCCATGAGTGGGGGAGGAGCAGAGAGAGAGGGAGATGGGATCCTAAGCAGGCTCTAGGCAATCAGCGCAGAGAGCCCAATGTGGGGCTCCAACTCGTGAACCGTGAGGTTATGACCTGAACTGAAGTCAGACACTTAACCTATGTAGCCACCAGATGCCCCCAGGGTTTTAAATGATAAGCAGAGAGGGGTGCCTGGGTGGCTCCCTCAGTTTGACGTCTCTTGTTTTCAACTAATGATCTTACCGGTTTGTGAATTTAAGTCCCGCATTAGGCTCCACGCTGACTGTGCAGAGCCTGCTTGGGATTCTCTGTCTCCTCTCTCCAGCCCTCCCGCCTCCCACACTCTCACTCTCTCTCTCAAAAATAATTAATAAACTTTAAACGATAAGCAGAGAATGCCTCTTTGTTAAGGAAGAATAGAATACTGTGAAAGGTTAACAAGACAGGGACTGTGGATTGTACTGTATATTTCCCTCCTGGTGAATAGATGCTCAACATTTGTCTGCTGGAAGGAATGCCTCAACCTTCAACAAATATTCAAAGAGAAACTTCTTGGTGCTGAGCACTTTGCTAGGTCTGGGAACCAAAAATGAACTAGACAAAAATCTGCATCCTTTTAAGGAACTCAGTCTAGCAACAAAAGACCACCAAGCAAAGCAATGGGAAAAAAGTACTAAGGATAATCATAGCGAATACGTAAAAGGTTTCATGAAGGCATAAAGGAAAGAGTATTTAATTCAGTGTAAGTGTATAGGGTGAGCACGTGGGTGTGTAGAAAAGAGGTGATGTCAGGTAAGATTCCAAAGAGAAAATGATGAGTTTATTATCTTGAAGGATAGTAGGAGTTCACCTGTTTAAATGAGGGATGGATTTCAGATGGGGGTAAATACACAAAGATACTCAGACAGAACCTGTTGCATCTGTGCGTGAAATGTGGTGGGAGTCAGAGCTGGAGCTGAAGAGGTCTAGGGATCAGATGGTAAAATGCCTTGTATACCAATGGTAATTAGCTTGAACCTGATTGCCCAGGTGGAGAGCCTCTGAAGAATTCTAAAGAGGGAGGCTCTGTGGTTTTGGAGCATTCTCTGGCAGTCATACGAAACAGAAGCAGAAATTAGGAAGGCTTGACCTAAAGACTGGCAAAGAGGTTGAAATAGTGGAGACAGATTATTAGTCACAGAAATAAGCGGAAGAAATCATCCATGGGATTTTGCTCAGAGAACTTTAGTGGAGAGAAATTTGATTGCCTAGTTGTTGGAATGGCAAGATTTTATCCATTGAATGAGGTGATACAGAAGCGAGTGGTATAGTGAGTAATACGGAAGGCCTGGGATTGGGACCATATGGTTGCCCTGAGCTTGTGTATATTAGCTGCTGACTCTTTTGAACTGAATTCAGGAAATGACATAAAAATGATTTGCGCAATAAAGTGAGAAGAACGAGGACTCCAAAGCCAGTACATTTGGAGAAAAATAACTAGGGTTGGTGAAGATGGGGAAGTAGGATTATCAGAGGGCCATTTGTGAATAAATTTTGGATCGCCCAATAGAAAAATCCCCAAAGAAAAACAAATGCCCTGAATCCAGCCTTTCCTCACTATGACCCATTTCTCCCCAGCTGCCTTCATTCTCCAGACCGTGGAGGTTAGAATTTCGAAAATCTTGGAGACCATATACTCAAACCTATATATGTCAGGCTGAGGACAGAGAAAAGAAACGATTTGCAAGCCAAGTAGCGGGGTCTTTCCTTAAGACCCGGCTTCCAGACTCTAGCCCCAGTGCTCCTATCGTTACCCACACCGATGCGGGCTTGGCAGCGCGGAACCCCGCGCGCGGCCAGCTTCTCGGGGTCAGCCGGGGTGCGTCGGAGGCCCCTTCCTCGCCCCACCCCCACCGCAGCCCCGGTGGGACTGCCCGCCCCGCCCCCTTCCGCGCCGGGCGGGGTC
>NW_024412395.1:59797848-59831286 GCF_014898765.1 Herpailurus yagouaroundi | reverse complement strand
GGAGGCGGGGGTGGCGGGCCCGGCTTTCTTCCTGGGCGCGGGCCGCGGGGCGGTGGAGCCGCTTGGCTGAGGGAGGGGCGCCCGCGCCCCGTCGCCGCCACCGCAGACAAAGCGCCCGAGGTGGGAGCCCCGCGGGCGGCCTCTGCCTCCGCGCCGCCTGCCGGGTGCGGCCTCGTTCCGCACTGCCCGGCCGCTCTCGTCTCCCCACCCTCCCCGAGCACCCTTGTTCATTTCTGGGTGAAAGGGACACGCATCATGCAACAGGTTTGGGCGTTAATCCTCATTTTCCGGCGGGTCTTGTCCTCCCGGCGTGCGGGCACCACATGCGGAGGCTCCGGGCCCCGGGGCGAGCCCGGCGGCCGGCTCCGGCAGCCGGCTTCTTTGTGTGGCCAGTGACCAGCCTTGCCCGGTGGGTGGGGGACGCCCGCCCGAGGCCCCCGGGCCGTGGCGAGGCTCCTGGATGCCTGTGTTGCGGCGTGGGGCTTGGCTTTCCCTGGGCCTGCAGGCTGTTAACATCCCTTCAGCCTTTGGAGGAGTCACAAAGAGAAGGAAGAGAGGGTTGGCAAGGATCTCTGGTTATGTGTTTATTTTTTATACGTTAGGTAGACTGATAGTAGAAAGGAGCCGCAGTCTGGCCGGCTCGTGAAGTTGCGGGTGGGATTTCGACCTGGGATGCACGGTTTGGACTTGCTGCTGCTCTGACTGCAAGTGGTTTTCTTGGTGCTTTGACGTCTTTCTCTGCTACACAGACATTATCCCAGAAGTTGGAAGTGCTCTTTGAGGGAGTAACTGTACAGCAGCTGTTTGACAGGTCACCTCTTGCTGCACATTTTGTACGTGCCAAATATACCCACAACACATCCTGGCATAGGTTGACAAACTCTCAAATTAAAATTGCCACTCAAAATCCGCCCGTTTTGGAAAATATTAATCCACATGGTTTTCTTTGGCTTAATCTGGGATTATTTTCGTAGTTGTGAAGAACTTTTTTCTAAGCCCGCCCCCCCCCCGGAGGAATACTTAATAAAAAACAATTTATCTTTGTTCATATACCTTGGTCATGCTGTTACCTAGCTGGTTTTGTTGGTATGCTATTTTAGTATAACAATACTAAATGGAAGGAAAATATCTTACTTGTGCTTTGAGCAATAAAATGCCTCTTTGTTCTAGAACCAGGAAGTTTTTAGACATAATACTTTTTGTGGACAAAAGTTGGTGACTGTCTTTGCCCCATGACCCAATACATGAAAAAATTCCCAATGACTTAGAAAGCATTACACAACTCTATAGATTGTTTTTCTATCCCAAACCCCAGGAAATCATTTTGCTGTGTATTTATTCAAGCAACATAGACTAAATTTAACCTTAAACATTGGGCCTAACTCTATAAACTCCTTCAACGTTAGGAATGAATTGATTGCATTTGAAGAGTTTGCTAAGCATTTTAATCCCTGAGAAGAGTAATGGGAAGGAGTAATTGATGGAGATTAGGAACCCCTGATGGATTTCGCAGAGTGGCAGGGGAACAGAACATGAAAGGTGGTAGACATTGCAAAGTTCCATCTACCTCGGTTTTAGTTGATAGGCAGGGGCGTATCTGAAAACTTAATGTCCACTTACAAAAAAGCAGAAAAACGTGTTACGTTCTGACCTATTTGGTTTTTTTTCAGTGTACTCTGGAAAGACTCCTTGAACCTCTTTCTACTCCCTACAAACAAACTTGCTATTAATAAGGACTTTCTTTTGAAGAAATAAAATTATACCAAATTAATGTGATCTGTGGAAAGTTTCTCTGGAATGATTACTAGTTTTACTTTACTAAAAATACCATTCATCTGTATCACATCTGACTTCAGAGAGCTTTCATAGCTGTTACAAGCTACAGGAACAACCTCTTGGAAAAAGTAGAATATTGACTGATGATGAGGAGCAGAAACTTAAATTTTTATAATAGTTTTTTTAATTGAGATATAATTCTTACACCAACAGAATTCACTCTTATAATGTGTACAATTCAGTGGCTTTAGTATATTCACAAGGTAGTGCAAACATCACCAATTCAAGAATATTTTAATCATGCTGAAAAGAAACCCCCTTACCCCGTAACTGTCACTCTCATTCCTCATTAGCTGTCACTCTCATTCCTCTTCTCCTGCACTTGGCAAATATTGATCTACTTTCTGTCCCGAGATTTGCCTGTTCTGGATGTTTGATATAAAATGAATCATACAAATATGTGGCCATTTGTGTCTTAGCATAATATTTTTAGGGTTCATCCATATTGTGCATTTTGCCTACTTCATATTTATGGCTGAATAATGTTTCCTCTATGGGTATGACACATTTTGATCATTCTCTCATCAGTTGATGGACATTTGGGTTGTTTCTACTTTTTGGCTGTTATGAGAAATGTTGCTGTGAACACTCATTTACAAATTTTTGTGTGGACGTGTGTTTTCAGTTCTCTCGGGTGTGTACTGAGATGTGGTATTGCTGGGTCTTATGATACCAAACTTCTATTGTCCAATGGCTGCACCATTTTACATTTCCACTAGCAAAATATGAGGGTTCCATTTTCTCCAGGACTTGTTAATGTTGCCTTTTTGATGACAGCCATGCTAGTGGTTCTGAAGTGGTATCTCATTGTGGTTTTCATTTGCATTTCCTTAATGGCTAATGATGTTGAGTATCTTTTCATGTTCTTATTGGCCATTTGTTTATTTAGACAAAATGTCTATTTTATAATGGTTTCTAAGTTTGTTTTCACATGTATTTTCTTATTTAGTCTTTGAAATGATTCTGTAAGGTAAGTTTATCCATGTTTTACTGCTAGGAAGCTAAGGTGCAAAAAGGTTAAATAAATTGCTTGTTTTTTAACCTTAGAGTTAGTAGGAGGGTTTGAATGTAAACTCAGATCTTCCTCCGTTCTTTCCACTCCAAGAGGCATACAGAAGTTAAATTGTGTTTGCAAATTTGCTCGGCTAATCATTGACACAGTGGGGAAAAATAAATAAAAAATCAAACAACAAAACACAGGTCCTGTGACCATACTGCCTCATATTCACCAGATTTTGTTATTTTAAAAAAAAAAATTTTTTTTTAACATTTATTTATTTTTGAGAGGCAGAGAGAGGCAGAGCATGAACAGGGGAGAGAGAGAGACAGACAGAATCCGAAGCAGGCTCCAGGCTGTGAGCTGTTTGTTAGCACAGAGCCTGATGCAGGGTTCGAACCCACAAACTGTGAGACCATGACCTGAGCCGAAGTTGGATGCTCAACCAGCTGAGCCACCCAGGAGCCCCTAGATTTTGTTATTCTTTTAAAAATAAAGTCTTTGTTTTCTCCTGTCCTAATAAGGTAGATATGATTTCCATATTTCCTATACAGAAGCAACCAGAAAGAGTAAACCTAGTAACAGCTTCTTGGTGGCATAGCTAATCCTAGAACCCACTCTTCACTGAGACGTTGTGTTTTATATTACCCTACAGCTTCCTTGTTATGTTCTCCCACTGATATGTTCCCTTTATCTTAAAATAATTGAATAATTTTCCATATTTCATAAATGTTAAAAATTTTCTGGGTTAAACTGAAATTAACTTATTTTTGAGCAGGGCAGTTTGCCAGTTTCATCTTGAAGTGCAGGATTACTGAGGTACATATTTCAGTTTTTATGTGGCACTCTGTATCAGACATAGGTATGCAAGATTAACAGCTCCTTAAGTGTAGGGAGAAGCCATATGTTATTTATTCATTTTTGCATATCCATTGTCCAACATAGTGTCCAGCACTATGAATACAAATGAATTTTTTTAATCCCCCCCAAAAAAACTCAATAAAAATGATCTGGTGCTGTTTTTTAGAATAAAGGCAGTAAAAATTCCAGAAAAAAAAATATTTCTTACCCCTGACACATGACCTAAAAAAATAATAAATGGTAAAAATTGGAACTTGACTTAAAATTCAGCATGTATCTTATGGAAGGAAGTAACTGTTCCATCCTGGGTTAAAAAAAAAAAAAAAAAGGCCCTAGGGGTGCCTGGCTCACTCCATTTGTAGAGCACGTGACTCTTGATCTCAGGGTCTTGAGTTCAAGCCCCATGGGGTGGGGGGTGGAGTTTACTTAAAAAAACAATAGGGTGTAAATACCTGGTGGCTGGCACAAGTGCTTATAAGTTCAGTGCCCATGCATAGGAGCTGCAACCCCCCTCCATGTTAAATAAATGAACGCCCAATGAGTAAATAGAAGAATTCGTTTTCAATGTAACAAGTAGAGAAGATACAGCAAATGAGTATTTAGGCTGTGCTTTTCATTTATATATTTTAATGGAAGACATGATGCATGTTCATTATAAAAATTCAGGTAGTATGTAGGTATATTCAGTAAAAGCTGAAAACCTCCCTTAACTTCTTGTCCCCGTCCTTTCCTTCACCCCCAAGATCATTCCTGTTCCAGGTAACCATTGTTAACAGTTTAGGGTTTATATTTCCACCTGTATCTTTGATTAATGTGTATGTGTGTATAAATATATCCAACCATACATACATTCACAGTGGTTTTCCCTTTACAGATGGGATTGTACTACACATTTCCTTAGTTTTTATACTTATATACATTAAGATTTTTGCATTTATAGTCACAAAGGATAAATATAATATTTATGTTTTCTTTTTGGTTTGCTATCGTTGCCTGGTTTTGGTGTCAGAGTTAAGCCGCCTTCTAAGAATGAATTGAAAAACTCTCCTTTTTTTCCCCTGTGCTCTGGAATAGTTTAAAAATGTCTGCCCTTAAGCATTTATTAGAAATTCCCTGATAACTTTGGGGGAGGGAAGAGATCTGAGACAACCTTTTAACTTCTTCCTGTTTTTCTTGTTCTGTTGAGTTTTGGCCCGTATTTTCTATTACATTTTTGGGGAAAGAATCCTTCCATATACACACTTCCCTTAGCTCTGATGAGTAAGTTGAGAAAAGCAAATGGTTAGCTGAAGCAGTGGATGCAGGAGTATATGTGCTTTTCTCTTAGAGAGGTCCAGGGTAAGGCCCTATGCTTACTAGTTGTATAACCATAGAGAAGACTTTCTCTCTTCAAACTTGTTTTCTTATCTGTAAAATGGTAATAATCCCTACCTCATAGGAGTCTTGAAAGTATTAAAATGAGATGTGAGCTAGCGTATGAAAAAATCTCAGTAGTTGTATCTAATAAAAATTGACAAATCTATAATATTAAACTGTAATGTTATACAAATGTAAATTTGTCACTATAGTTACCATAAGTTGTTTTACTTTATCAAGAACAAGTTTAAGGAGAGGGAATGGTGGAGCTATGGATGGTTTCCCCTAATAAATTAGAAGGCTGTATAAAAATTTCCAGGTTATTTAGAATTTGATTTTGGTAGACAGTGATTTTTAAAAACTGAGTTGAATTCTCAGCAGCTTTTTTTTTTTAAGTTTATTTATTTTTGAGACAGAGAGAGACAGAGCATGAATGGGGGAGGGGGCAGAGAGATAGGGAGACACAGAATCGGAAGCAGGCTCCAGGCTCCGAGCCATCAGCCCAGAGCCCGACGTGGGGCTCGAACTCACGGACCGCGAGATTGTGACCTGAGCTGAAGTCGGATGCTTGACCGACTGAGCCACCCAGGCGCCCCAATAGACAGTGATTTTTAAATACCTGCACAGTTTTGAGACAGGTTATGGGGAAAACACACCTGGATTAATCCTGCATTATCACTTATTAGCCTTGTGACTTCGGACAAGTTAAGAATTTCTCTCAGTAAAATGGGATAAATACATTAGCTTTATAGGGTAGGTGTTAGGAAAGAGATAAGTATAGTGTTCATCTAAAAAGCATTCAGATTGTTTATTTTTATTTTTTAAAGTCTATTTTGGCGGGAGACTAGCAGAAAGAGATTAGCATAGTGTTTAGCATCTAATAGGCATTCATATTGTTTTTATTATTTTTTTTAAAGTTTATTTTTCGAGAGTGGGAGAGGGGCAGAGAGAGAGAGACTCCCAAGCAGGCTCTGCCCTATCAGTGCAGAGCCCCTTGCAGGACTGGAACTCAAGGAAACCAACCATTAGATTGTGATGTGAGCTGAAGTGGGATGCTTAACTGACTGAGTCATTTAGGTGCCCCAGGTGTTCTGATTGTTAATTCTTTTTCTTTGCCTGACCATCAGTGACAAACATGCGGTGCGGGGTTCTGCTGTTTTAATGCTGCTTGATGTAGTGGAAAGAACATTAGGCCCTTAGACTTTTAGCCTGTGTTTTACAATTGCTAGCCATTGGCCTTGGACAGATCACCTGCTCAGCTTCTGTTTCCTTACCAAAAAAAAACCAAAAAAAAAACCAGCAAGAAATTGAACACATGTTGAGCATCTATTTTATATGCATTTTGTAGGTAGTTTACAAATCTTAACCTCATTTAAATCTCCCAATAATTCTATTGAATAGGGATGATTATTTCCCATTTTAATGAAACAGAGGTTCAGGGTTTTCTGACATTTATTTGGAGGAACCCCCGCCCAGCCTGTCCATGTTCTTTCACTTGTTAGAGCTGTCCTCTCTTGGTGATGGTAGGGTGTGCCCCTGTGCACAGGGAATTCTGAATAAGCATACTGCAAACTGAAATACTAAATGTATTAAAAAACTCAACCACAGTTGGCTGAGACTACTTATTTATTAATGATTTCCATTAATAAAATACAAATAGAGGATGGTTAATGTATCCTAATGCCCATACTTAAGAGTAGTAATTTAAGTTTTTTAATACAGTACTTGAGTTGTTGATAATCATTTTACCTAAATAATTCATCAGGCTTCATTGCATTTCCAATTTGACCAGGTAGAGGAGAGGGAATAGGTAATGGTCATACAGAGAAATCTAAGACTGTTTGATAGTGGGGCGCGTGCGTGCGTGTGTGTGTGTGTGTGTGTGTGTGTGTGTGTATGTGTGTGTATATGGATGAGCCGAGAAGCAGCAGTTCTTTGACAGCTTGGTGTTTACAGAAACTACAGGTTCTTGGAAAGAAGTAAGGAAAATCTGCATTATAATTCGTTGTCTACTTGCAGACTTGCAGAGTCCTTTGAAAAATGAACCTGCCTTTGTCAGCTGGTTTATAAAGAGCTATTGATTATGTTCTTGAAAGGTTGTGATACTGTATTTCCTTTGATAGGGGTTGCCAAAGCTTTTGCTATGAGTTTCATTTTATTTGATCAGAGTCCATGGTATTGACTGGCTTTTTTGTAAGTTTTGTGCTAGGGATGTGCAAACAAAACAAAACAACAACAAAAAACCCGACAACAAAAAAACTGCTCTTGGGACATCACAAATTAAATTGTGATTGAATAATAGTATAGAAGGTCCAGAAATTCTGTCTTTTGAAACTTCAGTTATCATTTTTATTCTATTTGGTAGGAGTGGGAATTCCTGTGTTTAACTTAGAGAATTTTTATCAGAGTAGGCTTGAATTGTGCTATGTAAATTCTCACTGTTATTGAATGCTTTTTGGAATACAATACAAAGCATCATGAGGTATATGTAATCGTTAGAAAACGTGGTTCTTGTCTTCAAAGAGTTTATACTTAGGGAGGCACTGAAGGAAAAAACTGAAAGCACGTAGCAAATTCTTAAAGCTTGTGCTTGCTTTTTGTAAAATCAGTTTTGCTGCATTGGTCTTTGATAAGATACCGTAGGTATCTCTTGATGGTACTATCAGAAACCTCCCAACTATTTGAGAAGTGGTAGTTGTGTATCTTGTATATCTAGTTCATCTTGTTCATTCTGTAGTGTTCTCTTTGTTCCATAAAAATTACTGTTTGGTCTAAATACACATAATAGTTCCCGTTTTGAGTACTTTTCTGTTTATCTCCTGGACTGTGGACTGGGCTTTCCTTTTTGTGATGCCCACTAGAAAGCCAAAGTCATTTGTGGCCCACTCCAGAGCAGACGTAGTGATTTTATGCTGTACATATTTTTAGCCTTTTTCTTGGCACCATTTTTGGTGTTTTCTTTATTCTTTTGCATTTGTTTTTTAAATTTATTAACTTTTTACAGTTTGTGTATTCTTGTAAGTCTCATTAATCCTTTTCAGAACAAAATACTGGTACGTGTGTATGTGTGTACATACATGTATGTATATGAAATCCATGGAGGAACATATCGAGGGAAACAGATTAATGTAGTGGAGACCAGATGTGGCAAATGGGTTTTATTTCATGGGCCAGCTTTGATTGATGGTGGCTGCATGGAACACTGCATTAAGAAGTAGCTGGAGGGGCACCTGGGTGGCTCAGTTGGTTAAGCATCTGACTTCAGCTCAGGTCATGATCTCACAATTCATGGGTTCGAGCCCCGCATCGGGGTCTGTGCTGACAGCTCCAGCCTGGAGCCTGCTTCACATTCTGTCTCCTTTCTCTGCCCTCCCCTGCTTGTGCTCTCTCTCTCTGTCAAAAATAAATCAACATTAAAAAAAAAAAAAAAGAGGAGAGAGGGAATCCCAGGTAGGCTCTGTGCTGTGATGGCACAGAGCCCAACTTGGGGCTTGATCTCACAAACTGTGAGATCATTACCTGAGCAGAAACCAAGAGTCAGATGCCAACTGACTGAGCCACCCAGGCACCCCTAATTAGATTTTTTTATCTCCTAAAATTCTAATTAATTTCCTGTATTATTTCCAGTGGCTTTGCCTTAGTTCATGTTTTTGTCATCCTTTTCATTTCATTTATTTTTTTTAAGTTTATTTGTTCTGAGAGTGGGGGAGGGGGGGAGAGAGAGAGAGAGAGAGAGAGAGAGAGAGAACGAACGAACAAACCAGAGACAGGGCAAGAGGGAATCCCAAGCAGGCTCCATGCTGTCAGCACAGAGCCTGATGCAGGGTTCAGTCTCACAAACTGAGATCATGACCTGAGCCGAAATCAAGAGTCAGATGCTTAACGGACTGAACCACCCAGGTGCCCCTAAAATCTTAACTCTTAAATGGCTCAGTAAAAAGATGCTCAATTTTTTTTTTTTTTAATTTTTTTAACGTTTATTTATTTTTGAGACAGAGAGAAACACAGCATGAACGGGGGAGGGGCAGAGAGAGAGGGAGACAGAGAATCGGAAGCAGGCTCCAGGCTCTGAGCCATCAGCCCAGAGCCTGACGCGGGGCTCGAACTTGTGGACCGCGAGATCGTGACCTGAGCTGAAGTCGGACGCTTAACCGACTGAGCCACCCAGGCGCCCCAAAAGATGCTCAAATTAATTCATAATAAAAGTAGGCACCAATTGATTGACAAATACCAAATAATTTGGTAACATGGATATAGAAACACAGATGTACTCCTAGATCTTTGATGGATATGCAAAATGCTACAATACCTACCAAAATTACAAAGGCAAGTAACCATGTCTAGAAATCTCTTATAGTATACCCACCTGCCCCACCACTGTGTGGAAGATAACATATACAAAGTTATTCATTACAGTATTTGTAGGGACAAAAAAAGTGAATAACAGTGAACATTTATCTACACTTGGTATAGGGTCAGACACTGTTCTAAGCACTTTACACACTTTCTCATTAAATCCTCCCAATAATCCTATAAGGTAGGTGCTATTAACACTCCCATTTTATAAAGAAACTGAGAGGCCAAGTATAAGTAGCCCAAGACCACATAGACAACGTAGAGGCAAGAATTTGCACCCAGGTAGTGTAGTACCAGAGCCTGTTTTCTTAACTGACATTAAGCCATCTAACTATAGATCAATATATGGTACATCCTTCTTAAGGAGTGTTACATTTTTAATTTTATTTTTATAACGATTTTTTTTTGTAATCTCTACACCCAACATGGGGGTTCAAACTCACCCTGAGATCAAGAGTCGCATGCTCTTCACAGAGCCAGCCAGGCCCCCAAGACTACTACATTTTTAAAAAGAAAGTTCCTTTAATTCCCCCTTTGAGTTCTAGGGTAGACTGAACTCAGTGACTGACTTCAAAAAGCAAAATATGGAAAGGGAAAAATAGTAACTTTACATTGAAGAAAACTGGCAAACATTACCTTAACCAAGGGATCTAGGTTAATATCACCAATGATGTCATGTAAATACATCAAGGACTCCCTCACATTACATGTTGAGAAGGGCAGCTCAACTTTGTGTATTGTTTTCAGAAATCCAAATCCTCATTTTAATCATGAGAGAAACATTAGATAAACCCAAGTTGAGAGTTACTCTATAGCGTATCTGACCAGTACTCCTCAAAACTGTCAAGAAAAGACTGGGAAACTGTCAGAGAAGACTAAGGAGACAAGATAACTAAATGCAATGTGGTATTCTGGATGAGATCCTGGAGCAGAAAAAGGACATTAATGGAAAAATTGATGATATCCAAATAAAGTCTACAGTTTAGTTAACAATAATGTATTGATGTCTGTTTCTCAGTTTTGACAAATGTACCACAGTAAGATGATAACATCTGAGGAAACTGGGTAAGGTACATATAGGAACTTTTTGCACATTTTTTTCCACTTTTCTGTAAACCTAAAATTATTCCAAAGCAAAAGGCTTATTTTTAAAAAAGAAGATGACTCTGTGTATTGATATGAAAAAAAACCTCTAAGAAGTGAAAAATGAAAGGTGTAGACTATGTATATAGCATGGAATCTCATGGTGCCCCTAGAGATACTGTTTGTATAAAATGGATGGGAAAGCACATGTATGCATAAAGGTTTCTGGAAAGATACATAAGAATCTGATGACACTGGATGACTTTGTGGAGGTGAGAACTCAATAGTTGAGGAACAGGAATAAAGGAAAGACTTTTTAATGTATCCTTTTCTATCTTTTTAATTTTGAAAAATAGAATTAGCATTCAAAAAATAATTAACTTTTAAAATGAAATGGATGAATGGGCGCCTGGGTGGCTCAGTCGGTTAAGTATCTGACTCTTGATTTCTTCGGCTCAGGTCATGGTCTCAGCTTCATGATCCCAGGGTCCTGGGATTGAGCCCCTCAGGCTCTGTGCTAAGTGTAGAGCCATTTTGGCATTTTCTCTTTCCCTTTGCTCTTTTCCCTTGTGTGCTTGCTCGCGCTCTCTAAAAAAAAAAATAAATAAAAATTTTTAAAAAATTAAAAATTTTAGATTTTGATGCTGCTTTTGTGAAGTAATTTGGACTTTATTATCTGGAAAGTGATAAAAAATGTTGGGGGAAATAATTATAATAACTAGGTAAGGAATAGTTTGAACCTCGTAAAGACTAGAACTAATATTATGGTTGCAAGATGGACAGTCTGAGAAGTAGATCACTAAGTTGCTGACCTCTCTTCTTGGTAATTGCTTTTTAAAAAGTTTTATTTATTTATTTGTTTGTTTGTTTATTTATTTTTGAAAGAGAGGGAGAGGGGGGAGAGAGAATCCCAAGCAGGCCTCATGCTGTCAGTGCAGAACCAGATGTGGGACTCAGACTCACAAACTGTGAGATCATCACCTGAGCTGAAATCAAGAGTTGGACGCTTAACCAACTGAGCCACCCAGGTGCCCTGTTTTTAAAAAAGTTTTAGGGGTGCCTGGGTGGCTCAGTCGGTTGAGCATCCGACTTCAGCTCAGGTCATGATCTCATGGTTCGTGAGTTCGAGCCCCGCATCAGGCTCTGTGCTGACGGCTCAGAGCCTGGAGCCTGCTTCGGATTCTGTGTCTCCCTCTGTCTCTGCCCCTCCCCCACTCATATTCTGTCTCTCTCTCTCAAAAATAAATAAACATTGAAAAAAAGTTTAAAAAAAAAGTTTTAAGAGGTGGGGTGCTTGGGTGGCTCAGTCAGTTGAGCGTCCGACTTAGGCTCAGGTCATGATCTCACAGCTTGTGAGTTTGAGTCCCGTGTTGGGCTCTGTGCTGACAGCTCAGAGCCTGGAGCCTGCTTCATATTTTGGGTCTCCCTCTCCTCCTTGCCTCTCTCCTGCTCATGCTGTCTTTCTCTGTCTCTCAAAAATAAATAAACATTAAAAAAATTTTTATTTATTATTTTTAAAAAAAAAATTTTTTTTAATGTTTTTATTTATTTTTGAGACAGAGAGAGACAGAGCATGAATGGGGGAGGGGCAGAGAGAGAGGGAGGCACAGAATCGGAAGCAGGCTCAGGCTCTGAGCCATCAGCCCAGAGCCCAATGCGGGGCTTGAACTCACGGACCGCAAGATCGTGACCTGAGCTGAAGTCGGATGCTTAACCGACTGAGCCACCCAGGCGCCCCTAAAAAAAATTTTAAAAAAACGTTTTAAGAGGTATTGCCACCATCCTACATTTGAAGCCAGCAATGAAGGAAACTGAAGGCAGGGGTGGAGGTTGGAAGGAAAGGTTATAGTTACATTAGAGTAAAACTGAAAGGTAATCAGCGTGACACATCTTTTATGATATTCATGTCTTTGTATAATAATTAGGCCAAAATTAAAATATATTGTAATTAGTTGTGTATATAATTGTAATTAATTTTGACATGTAGTTTTAGAAGTATTTCCATACCATTGCCTTCTCCAGTATATATAATCATTGCCGGTTGGTAGTTTTGTTCCGATCATGTATTATGTGCTGTTTGGTGGTTGTTACTGTTAACTGCCTCCCTCCAACACCTCCACCCCCAAGTACATGTAAAAATCAAAAGTGCTGAATCTTACTTTCCATCTACTGGATAGGGGTGATAGTGGGTGTGATGACCTTTTGCTCTTTTCCTTAGTTGAGTTTCATGTCTGGGAGTTCATGAGCTTAACCTAGCGCCTCATGGACTGTACACACCCGGCTTTACCCCTAACACATTGGAGGTTCCAAGAACTCTGAAGCATGAACAGATTGTGGGATGGTGGAGGGGAGGAGGAGGTACAAAATGACCACAATTCTGAAAGAAGAAAGGGATGTCAAACCAGGAAACGGAAGTAGACACCATGAAAAATGGAATCTGGATGCTCAGAATTTGAGATTCTTGGCTTCTGAATAAGTAAGGCGGAAAGAGTGGAGAGGGCAAAGTAGAGCTCATGTTACCTATGAACTCTTGACCCAGTTCCCCCGAGCATGGAGCTGGAGGAAAGCGGTTTTCCTGGAGGACTCAGCAAAATAAAAACTGTTCCTACTCCTTCAAAGCAAATATTCTTCTCGATGCTTTAAACTCTAAAACAAGTCTGTTAAAAGATTTTCTTTGCTTTTTAAGTCATTTTCTGTTTTGGTAGGGTAGGCTGAAAGACAGTGGCCTCCTGGGGCCAGCAGGTCTGAAGGATACCCTGGGGTGGGAAGGAACTCAGAAGGCACAGGAAAGGGAAGCTTAGAGGCAGCTGAGAAGACAAAGGTGGAGTTTTATGGATTTTCACCAGGTTCTGGATTGTCTTTACTCACAAATAAGAGCTCTATTCCAAATATTTCCTCTCTATAGGATGGGCAGCTAACCAGACAGCTTGAGTTGTGGTGAGATGGAAACTACTACTGCTGCTTTGTAATTTGGGGTTTGTATTCAATTTACTTTGAAAATACCTAGAACTCCCAAGATCAGAAATGGGGAGTGGATGCTTTTGGGCACCTGAATTAAACAGATGACAACACTTTGACTATAGTTTTAATTCTATCTTAAACATACAGTTTCTGTTTAAATGCCATTTGAGTTAACCTGCTTTTGTACATAGTGAGAATATTTAAGCCTATCAGTTACTTATATCTTCGTGTGAGTCATTTAAGCAGGTAATTATTGCTTTCCCCCTTGATACTTGGCTGAGATCAGGTACTAAGGAAGTAAGAATGTTGATAGGAGAGGTAATTTTTTTTTTTTTAATTTTTTTTTCAACGTTTATTTATTTTTGGGACAGAGAGAGACAGAGCATGAATGGAGGAGGGGCAGAGTGAGAGGGAGACACAGAATCGGAAACAGGCTCCAGGCTCTGAGCCATCAGCCCAGAGCCTGACGCGGGGCTCGAACTCACAGACCGTGAGATCGTGACCTGGCTGAAGTCGGACGCTTAACCGACTGCGCCACCCAGGCGCCCCAGATAGGAGAGGTAATTTTATAATTTACATTTTCTTTGCAGGATCATGCTGGACACTGTGATTGTTAACTTTCTGTGACATTGAAGAATTGAGGATAGCCTGGTGAAGGGAAGCATAGGTGTTGGAGCTAGGATAAATCTGGCTTAGGCTTAGCACAGAGCCTGGCCCTCCTTAATCATTCTACATATGGTAACTAATATCTCCCCATCCATTGCTATTTGATCATTATTATTCTTCTAATTTATTTTTAGAGCACATCGTTCAGATATCAGAAAGTGCAAAGGTTTCAGTGAAATTTCCCACCCATCTGTAGTAAGATACAGTTTTTTGTTTTGTTTTGTTTTTGCAGCCACACCTACTTCCTTCCCATGTACCCCCTTTTTACTTCTGGCAATCATTAATCTATTTTCCCTTTCTATAATTTTGTCATTTCAAGAATGCTATGTAAATGGAATCTGTAGTATATAACCTTTTGAGATTGGCTTTTTTTCATTCTTTGTAGTCCTCTGGATATTCATTTAATTTTTTTGTATCTAAAGAGTTTATTCCTTTTTAATTGCTGGGTAGTATTTCACACTGGATGTGCCACAGTATATTTAAACATTCACCCATTGAAGGACATCTGGATTGTTTTTTGAGTTATTGGTTGTTATGACTAAAGGTGCCACAAACATTTTTGGTTTTCATATGAACATGAGTCTTCGTTTTTCTGCACTAAATGATCAGGAGTGCAGTTGCTGGGTTGTATGGCTGCATGTTTAGTTTTTTTTTTTTTTTTTTTTTAAAGAAATTGCAGAGGCACCTGGATGGTTCATTCAGTTAAGCATCTGACTTCAGATAAGGTCATGATATCACTGTTCATAAGTTCAAACCCCTCACGGGGCTCTATCTGCTGTCAGCACAGAACCTACTTTGGATTCTCTGTCCCCCTGCCCCTCCTTTCCCCCCCAACTTCAAAAATAAACATTAAAAAAAAATTTGCCAAACTGTTTTCCATGGTGGCTGTACCATTTAATTTTTACTAGCAATGTATGAATATTATGGACTGCATATTGTTCCCTCTAAAATTGATATGTTGAATTCCTCACCTCCTGTACCTGTTTGGAGATAAGGCCTTTAAAGAGGCAATTTATGTTAAAATGAGGCCTTTAGAGTGGGCCCTAATCCAATCTGAGTGTTGTACTTATAAGAAGAAATGTGGGCACACATCCTTGAGGAATATTCGCAGAGGAAAGACCACATCGGGATGCAGTGAGAAGGTGGCCATCAGTGAGCTAAAAAAAGAAGCCTCAGAAGAAACCAAACCTGCTGACCCCTTGATCTTGGACTTCTAGCCTCTGGAATTGTGAGAAATAAATTTCTGTTGTTTAACCAACCCAGTCTGTGGTATTTTGTTATAGCAGATAGCCCTAGCAGACTAATACATTGAATGGTCCTTACCATCCCCCCCCCCATTTTTTTAAGTGCTTATTTAAATTAGGGAGAGGGAGACAGTGTGTGAGCAGGGGAGGGCAGAGAGAGAGAGAGAGAGAGAGAGAGAGAGAGAGAGAGAGATATGGAGGCAGAATCCAAAGCCTACTCCAGGCTCTGAGCTGTCAGCACAGAGCCCAGCGCTGGGCTGGAACTCATGAGCCATGAGATCATGACCTGAGCCAAAGTTGGACACTCAACTGACTGAGCCACCCATGTGCCCCTCCCTCCACATTGTTGGCAACATTTGGTTTTTGACTTCAATTTTAACAATTCTGATAGGTGCATGATGAGGTCCCAGTGTAATTAGTGTACACTAATTGGTGTAATTAGTATTTTCTTGGTGGCTGGATGGCATTGAATATCTTTTGATATGCTTGTCATTTGTGCATCCTCTTTGGTGGAACTATTCATGTTTTTTGCCCATTTTCTATTTGGATTTTTTTTTAACTGTTGGGAGTTTCAAGTGTTGTTTTCTATATTCTAGATACTAGTTCTTTGTTAGATGGGTAGTTTGAAAGAAATTTTTTCCCACTCTGTAGCTTGTCTTTTTGTTTTTTTAACATAGTCTTTCATAGAGCAAAAGTTTTTGATTTTGATGAAGGCCGCTTTTTCAGTTTTTTCTTTTATGGATTCTGCATTTGGTGTCAAGTCTAGTGTAGCTATACGTAGATCCTGAAAATTGACTCCTAAGATTTTAGAAAACTTGTGGAAGTTTGAGTTTTCTATTTTACATTTAAGACCGTGATCCATTTTGAGTTAATTTTTGTAGAAGTTTCTCTCCACCCCCCCCCCCCCCCCCCCGCTGTTCCCATATATATCCAGTTGTTCTGTTGCCATCTGTGGGAAAGGCAATCTCTGTCCCTTGAATTGATTTTGTATCTTTGCTAAAAAACAATTGGGCATATTCATGTACCGTTTCTCGGTTCTCTTTTCTGTTCCTTTCACCTATATGTTCTTCTGCAAGTGCCACGGTCTTGATTACTGTGAGTATATAGTAAGTCTTGAAGTCTGGTAGACTGATTTCTCCTACTTTATTATTTTCCAAATTTATTTTAGCTATTCCAGTTCCTTTGTCTTTTTATATAAATTTTAGAATAATCTTCTGTGTATCTACAAAGGATTTCGAAGAGAGGGACATGAAACCCGTGTGTTAATGAGAATTGATATCTTTATTATATTGTGTCTTCCAATCCATGAACATGGTATCTCTCTCCTTGTTTTATAGGTCTTTGTTTTTTCTCGTTAGCATTTTGTGGTTTTCAGTATGGAAGTATTGTGTATGTTTTGTTAGATTAATACTTAAGCATACCATTATTTAGAGTGATTATAAATGGTGTATTTTGTGTTCACAGACTTGTTACTAGTATTTAGAAATACAGTTGATTTTTTTGTTTAAAAATTTTTTTAATGTTTTTATTTATTTTTGAAGGAGAGAGAGAGAGAGAGACAGAGCATGAGGGGGGGAGGAACAGAGAGAGGGAGACACAGAATTCAAAGCAGGCTCCAGGCTCCAAGCTGTCAGCACAGAGCCCGATGCAGGGCTCGAACCCATGAACCATAAAGATCGTGACCTGAGCCAAAGTCGGATGCTTAACTGACTGAGCCACTCAGGTGCCCCCAGTTGATTTTTTTTTTTTTTTAATATGTTGTATTCTACAACCTTGCTGAACTCATCTATTCTAGGAGTTTTTAGATTCCTTGGGATTTCCTACATAGATGAATATGTTGTCTGCAAAGAGGGGCAAATCTCATATCTTATTTATTGATCTGTATACCTTTTATTTTATTTTCTTACTGCACTGATTAGAACTCCCAGGACTGTATTGAATAAGATTGGTGAGAGTGGACATACTTGCCTTGTTCCTTAGGGAAAAATATTTAGTCTTTCACCATTAAGTATGATGTTAGCTGTACTTTTTTTTGTACAAGCTCTTTATCAAGTTGAGAGAGATCCCCTCTGTTGATATTTTTCTAAGTTTTTATGATGAATGGGTGAGGAATTTTGCCAGTTGTGTTTTTGCAACAATTGATATGATTGTAATTTTTCCCCTTCACGCTGGTAATATGGTGGATTACATTGATTTTCACATACTGAACCAACTTTGCATGGAATAAACACCACTTGATCATTTTGTATTATCTTTTTATATATTGCCAACTACTATTTACTGTTTGGTTAACAATTTTTATATTTACATTCATGTCTTTGTCTGATTTTGGTACCAATGTGTAGTGCTAGCTTCATAAAATCAGTTGGGGAGTGTTCCCTCCTCTCTATTTTCTAGAGTAGTTGTTTAGAATTTATATTAATTCCCTTATAAACATTTGGTAGACTTCTCCAGTGTAAACCATCTGGGCTTAGATTTTTTTTCAAATTTTGTAAATTGCAGATTCATTTGTCTTAATAATGTTTAAAGAGCTATTCATATTATCTGTTTCATACTGAGTGAATTGTGGTAGTTTGTGCTTTTTGAGGGAGTGGCCCACTTAGTCTGAGTTGTCAAAGTGGCTAGAAGTGTTCATAGTATTTCCTTGTCCTTTTGCTGTCTGTAGCTGGTAGTGCTATTCCTGTTTCATTCCTGATATTGGTAATTAATGTCTTCTTGCTTTTTTTTTATTATTTTTTCTCGTTTTGGATTTATTTCGCTCTTCTCTTGAATTGGAACTTAGATTATTGATTTGAGATTTTTCTTCTTCTAATGTATGTATTTAATGTTATAAACTACACTACAGAACTGCTTTAGTTGTGTTCCACACTTTTTGATATATAGCTGACCCTTTAATGGCAAGAGTTTATTTAACTTATTATTTTTTAATGTTTATTTTTTGAGAGACAGAGACAGGGTGTGAGTGGGGGAGAGGCATAAAGAGAGAGGGAGACAGAATTGGAAGCAGGCTCCAGGCTCTGAGTGGTCAGCATAGAGCCTGACACAGGGCTTGAACTCATGAACCGTGAGATCATAACCTGAGCCAAAGTTGGATGCCTGACCGACTGAGCCACCCAGGCACTCCTAACAACATGAGTTTAAACTGTGGGTCAACTTACATGGGTTTTTTTTTTTCAGTAAATATATTGGAAAAATTTTTGGAGTTTTGTGACAGTGTGAAAAAACTGGCAGACAAACTGTGTAGCCTAGAAATAGCAGCAACAACAAAAAATTAGAGGTATATAACAAATGTATAAGATAATATGCTAGTTTATAGGTAGATGCTAGTTTATCACTTACTAACATAAAATAAATACAAATCTTTTATAAAAAGTTAAAATTTATTAAAACTACTGCACACAAGTACTTCCAGACCATATGTGGCACCATTCCTAGTAAAAACTAAACAAATATAAAGATATAAAGATGCAGTATTAAATCATTACTGCATAAAGTTAACTGTAGTACATATTGTACTACTGTAATAATTTTGTAGCCACTTTGTTTCATATTATCTCACTCTTTGATGTCTAGCGTTAGTAATGTGCATAACACATACAGTTTTGTATTGGGTAAGACAATATTGATGTAGGGATTGATAGTTCATCTTTAAAAACAGGTACTGTAAACTTACACTATCAAAAAGTGCAGTTCAGTATTGTAAATGTTTTTTCCTTAGGACTTTCTTAATATTTTCTTTTCTCTAGGTTATTTTATTGTAAGACTACAACATCTATAAAACAGATAAGACATGTTCATTGATTTATGGTATCTGTAAGGTTTTTGGTCAACTGTAGTCTGTTAGTAAAGTTTCTGGAGAGTCAAAAGTTACATGTGGATTTTCTACTGCCCGTAACCTGTTGGTGCCCGTAACCTGTTGGTGCCCATAACCATAACATTTTTTGAGGGGCAACTGTACTGTATTTTAGATGTCATCCAGTTCAGTGTATTTTTATTTTTATTTATTATTTTGTTTATTTTGGGGGGGTTAGGGGCAGAGAGAGAGAGAGGGAGACAGAGGATCTGAAGCAGGCTCTTTGCTGACAGCAGAGAGCCTGATGCAGGGTTCGAACCCTTGAACCAAAAGATCATGACCTGAGCTGAAGTCAGACGCATAACCATATTTTAAATTTCCCTTGAGACTTCTTGGGTCAAACAAGAAGTGTGTTACTTAGTTTCCAAGTAGTTGAAGATTTTTCCTTTTATTTTTCCCTTATTGAGTTTGGTTCTGTTGTTAGAAGATACTTTGTGATTTCAGTTATTTTAAATTTGTTGAGGTTTGCTTTGTGGTTCAGCATCTTTTTTTTTCTTTTTCTTTATTTTTTTAATTTACATCCAAGTTAGCATATAGTGCGACAATGATTTCAGGAGTAGATTTTTTTTTTTTAATTTTTTTAATGTTTTTTTAATTTTTTTTATTTTTTATTTATCTTTGCTACAGAGAGAGACAGAGCATGAGCAGGGGAGGGGCAGAGAGAGAGGGAGACACAGAATCGGAAACAGGCTCCAGGCTCTGAGCCATCAGCCCAGAGCCCGACACGGGGCTCGAACTCCCGGACCGCGAGATCGTGACCTGTCTGAAGTCGGACGCCTAACCGACTGCACCACCCAGGCGCCGCAGGAGTAGATTTTTTAATGCCCCTTACCCATTTAGCCCATCTCTCCTCCCACAGCCCCTCCGGTAACCCTCTGTTCTCCATATTTAAGAGTCTTTTATGTTTTTGTCTCCCTCCTTGTTTTTTTAATATTTTTGTTTCCCTTCCCTTATGGTCATCTGTTTTGTATCTTAAAGTCCTCATATGAGTGAAGTCCTATGGTATTTGTCTTTCTCTAATTTTGCTTGGCATGATACTCTCTAGTTCCATCCATGTAGTTGCAAATGGCAAGATTTCATTCATTTTAATTGTTGAGTAATAATCCATTGTGTATATATATATCACATTTTCTTTATCCATCCATCGATGGACATTTGGGCCCTTTCCATACTTTGTCTATTGTTGATAGTGCTGCTGTAAACATTGGGGTACATGTGCCCCTTTAAACAGCATATCTGTATCTCTTGGGTAAATACCTAGTAGTGCAATTCCTGGGTCATAGGGTAGTTCTATTTTTAATTTTTTGAGGAACCTCCATACTGTTTTCCAGAGTGGCTGCACCAGTTTGCATTCCCACCAGCAGTGCAAAAGAGATCCTCTTTCTCCACATCCTCGCCAACATCTGTTGTTACCTGAGTTGTTAATGTTAGCCATTCTGACAGGTGTGAGGTGGTATCCCAACATGGTTTTGAATTGTATTTCCCTAATGATGAGTGATGTTGAGCATCTTTTCATGTGTCTATTAGCCATCTGGATGTCTTCTTTGAAGAAGTGTCTATTCATGTGTTTTGCCTATTTCTTCACTGGATGATTTATTTGTTTTTTGGGTGTTGAGTTTTATAAGTTCTTTATAGATTTTGGATACTAACCCTTTATCTGATATGTCATTTGGAAGTATCTTCTCCCATTCTGTCGGTTGTCTTTGTTTTCCTGATTGTTTCCTTCTCTGTGCAGAGGCTTTTTAGTTTGATGAGGTCCCAATCGTTCAATTTTGCTTTTGTTTCTCTTGCCTTCAGAGACATGTTGAGTAAGAAGTTGCTGTGGCCAGGTCAAAGAGATTTTTTTGCCTGCTTTCTCCTCGAGGATTTTGATGGCTTTCTGTCTTACGTTTAGGTCTTTCATCCATTTTGAGTTTATTTTTGTGTATGGTGTAAGAAAGTGGTCCAGGTTCATTTTTCTGTGTGTTGTTGTCCAGTTTTCCCAGCACCACTTGCTGAAGAGTGTGTCTTTTTTCCATTGGATATTCTTCCCTCTTTGTCAAAGATTAGTTGGCCATATGTTTGTGGGTCAGGATCTTTCTTGATGTGTGGTCTGTATATTTCCATGAGTATTTGGAGAGAAGTATGTATTCTGGTGTTGATTGGTGGAGTGTTCTATAAATGTTGATTAGATTCTGTTGGTTGGTAGTGCTCTTGAGGTCTGTATCCTTCTGATTTCTGTGTAGTTGGTCAATCAGATGTTCAGGGAGGGATGTTGAAATCTCCAACATTGATTGCGGATTTGTCTAACTTTTTAGTTCTTTTAGTTTTTGCTTCATATATTTTTCACTTCTGTCAGTTGACACCTGCACATTTAGGATTGCTATGTCTTCTTGATGGCTTGACCGTTTTGTCGTTCTATAATATGCTTTTCTGTCTCTGGTAAATTTCTTTGCTTTTGATGTTTGCTTTGTATGATATTAATGTAGCCATTTCTGTCTTCCTTTGGTTAATGTTTACATGATTTAATTTTTCACATTCTTTTACTTCCAGCCAGCCATTATAGTTATTTTTGAAGTGAGTTTTTTGTAGACATCATGTTTTTTAATTCACTGTGCTAATGTGTCTGAATGTGTAGACTTTTCTATTTAATGATGTTGTAGATGTGTTAGGGCTTAAGTGTGTCATTTAATATTTTTATTTTCTGTTTACCTTTTTCATTTTTCTGTTTTCTTTCAGTTACTTGAGCATATTTTATTTTATTTTTTATTAAAAAAAATTTTTTTTTTTCAACGTTTATTTTTATTTTTGGGACAGAGAGAGACAGAGCATGAATGGGCGAGGGGCAGAGAGAGAGGGAGACACAGAATCGGAAACAGGCTCCAGGCTCTGAGCCATCAGCCCAGAGCCCGACGCGGGGCTCGAACTCACGGACCGTGAGATCGTGACCTGGTTGAAGTCGGACGCTTAACCGACTGCGCCACCCAGGTGCCCCGTACTTGAGCATATTTTAGAAATTCATTTTGATTTATCAGTTGTGTTTTGAACATATCTCTTTGTATACCATTTTTGGTATTTGCTGTAGGGTATTACAATCATACACATAACTTATTACAGCTTATTGTTCTCATCATTTTACCAGTTTTAGTGAACCATAGAAACCTTACCTCCTTCTATGTCCCTTTACCCTCCCCTGTTTATAATTGTCTAAAAATGTTTCCTGTATGTACAGTTAGAACCATATCAGACAATTACAACTTTTGCTTCAATGACAAACATAATTTAGAAAACTCAAGAGGCCAAGGAAAGCGTATTGTATTTACCAATGTTTTTGCTTACTGTTTTCTTTTTTCCTTCCTGATATTCTAAAATTCCTTCTTTTATTATTTCCTTTCTGTTCAGAGGTCTTATTTTAGTTGAATTTGAAGGTATGTGTATGGGTGATGTTCACTTAGTTTTTTTTGTTGTTTTCATCTTAGAAGGTCTTGATTTTCCTCTCGTGAGGTCATTTGAGTTGTTTTTCTCCTGTGGGTAAGGTTTTGATTTTTTTCTGAATGTTTTCTTTGTCCTTAATCTTCAGAAGTTTAATTATGTTGTGACTTGGCATAGATTTCTTTGGGCTTATCTAATTTTGGGTTCACTAAATTTCTTAAACCTGTAGGTTTATGTCTCTTGCCATATTTCTTTAGGTACTTTTTCAGTTGTCCCTTGCCCCCTTTTTGGGACTCCAGTGACACATATGTTAAGTCTTTTGTTGTTTCATGGCTCCGCAAGGATCTCTTCATTTAGTTTTCAGTCTGTTTTCCTGTTTTTAATATTGGATAATTTATATTCTTTCTCTTTTAGTTCAGTGATTATTTCCTCTGTCTCTACTCTTCTGCTTTGAGTCCATCTAAGCTTTGTCATCCAGTTACTGTATCTTGCAGTTCTAAAGTTTCCATCTGGTTCTTATATCTTCTATTTCTTTGCTCTCAGATTTTGTTTGTGGAGACTTTCTAGTTTTTCATTTGTTTTGGGCATGTTCATAATTGCTCGTTGAAATATTTTTATCATGGCTGCTTTAAAATCTTTGCCAGATAATTCTAACAGCTTTTCATGTGGTCTCCACTCACACAGTGGGGATGGCAGGTCCTGGAGGGTGAGGACTCATTCTCAGATGAAAGTCTTGGATCCCTCCTTGGCTGTCTGTGATCCCACCTTACTTGACGGTCTTAGTGTACCTCATTACATATTCCTGAGGGTGGAAGTGTAGTCTACCCATTCAGGCTTTGTTGTCATGGGTGGGGGTGGGGTCATGGTCTTTTGTATGGTGTTTAGTTAGAGTAGTGCAGTTATTGTCTAAAAATTTTCTCTGTTGCTAGACTACCCCTTCCTGGTCTTTGGCTAAAGAGAACAAGTTGGGGCCTTTTCTGGTTTGATCTGTTCGTGTTTGCAAGTAGCCAGCATTTTAGCTCCAAATGTGAGATAGATAGGTGAAGACCAAAGGAAACCCAGGGAATTCACCACTTTCATGTGTAAGCGTTTTCAGTTGTACTTAGTGGGAGGAATGAGGAAAAAGTACATCTACTCCATCTTCTCAAAAGTGGAACACCCTGTCATTCTTTATTAGTTCTCCAGTAACAGACTAATAGTCTGCCATTCAGAGACTTTTCAGTCTGCACACAATCTTAGCTTTTCTTCCCATATCTAACTATCCTTATTTGTCTCCATCACACTGAACTTCCTCCTCTGTTCTAGACAGATTCTACACTTGTACTGTCTTTATATCATGGCCTTGATCAGTTTGTTCTGCCTGAAATACCCCAATTCTTCATCTCAAAATATATTTCCTATCATCTTATAACTTGCAAGCTGTTAGTTGATGACTGCATCATCAACTATTTTGGAGAATTTGAAGCTAGAATTACTATAAAATGTCAAAATTATATGTTTGTACTATAGGAGCCCCATGCTCTTTCTAAAATAAGGTAATCACCATAATTTTAATTGTTAAAATATCTGCATCACCAACAAATGATAGTGGAGGACCTCCTTTTTGGTAAGTATAGATTTAAGTGTTTTCATACTGTTAGATAATTTATTTTTTTAATTTCATTTTTTATACTGCTAGATAACTTAAAGAGTAAATTAGTTGAATGACTGTTCTTTAAGAACAAAATGTTGTTAGTGCTAAGTGATATCTTAATATTTTATTCTGTGTTAATAATTATAGAGACCTGGCTAATGGTTTTGAATCCTAGTATCACATTATGGTCATTGGGGAGCTTTGAAACATTTCCTATGCCAGATCCAAACCCCAGATCTTCTGATCCATTTGGCCTGGGCTGGATATTTTTTAAAAGCTCTCCAAGTGATTCTAATATGTAGCCAGATTGAGGACCACTAGTTTAGAATGATGCTATCAAAAAATACAAGTGAGCACTAGTGGTTTCTGTCACTTTTAAGGTTCTGTTCTGGAATGCTTCCAGTTGTGCAGCTTTGAACTTTTGTCTTTCCTAGTTTTTACCTTAGCAGACTTGTAAAAACCCTATTGTACCTGGTACAAATGACTCACTGATCTGATTTGCAAAGAGAAGACATTTTATGAAAAATGTATTTCGTAAGTAACTTAAAATTTCCAAATCTATTTTAATTCTCTTTTGATCTTATTTTTTATAATATGGTTGTAAGAACACTGCGGATTATATGGCATTCTATTGTATAGTCCATTTAAACTAGAGTTTTGTTAAATTATAGTATTAATCTTTGAGTATTTACTTTTAAGCGCTGAGAGATAACATAATAAAATATAGTACTTTAGGTGTAAAAAAGGAATTTACTACTAGAGCAGAGAAATCAGACATTGGCAGTGATTAGTAAATATGGCACTCTTGAATGTCCTATGATAAAATTGGTAGACATTTGGCATCTAAGTAGTTGTGTATTTAACTTAAGAGGTTGACAGGACTTTAAGTTTCAATAAGAAAAGCAGTTAGGGCTAAGGGGAAAAGGCAAGTTAGAGAAAGAGGAAAGTAAAAAGAGGTCAAGTAATAGAGAACATTAGAGAAAAAAATAGGATCAAAGCAAGAATTCAATTAACTTTGGTGACAAAAAAGCCTTTCCTCTGAGGAAGAAGAAATTAGGTGCTCCATTTCTTTATTTTAGGGACACATACTCAGTTTGCTTTGTTACTATGACCTTTGTAAGAAAAATACACAAAGCATTATAAGATGACACAGACTTTTTTCTGCAGTTAGTATTTATTAATAAACTAGTTTTGTATAGAAACTGGCATGGCTATGAGGGAACTATTTGAAAAGAGCTGTACTTTATATTAAGAAAACTTTAATGCATGGGCGCCTGGGTGACTCAGTTAAGCGTCCGACTTTGGCCCAGGTCATCATCTCATGGCCCATCAGTTTGAGCCCTGCATTGGACTCTGTGCTGACAGTTCAGAGCCTGGAGTCTGCTTTGGATTCTGTGTCTTCTTCTTTCTCTGCCTTCCCCCACTCGTTCTCTCTCTCTCTCTCTCTCTCTCTCTCTCAAAAATAAACTTTAAAAAAATTTTTTTTTAAAAAAGAAAACTTTAATGCATTATAGTAAGAAAGTTATTGGATTATTGTCAAGTTACTTGTTAAATTTTCTGATTTTTTAAATGTATAGTGTATGCTATAAGTATAATGTTTTATTTAATATATATATTTTTTGGAATATA
This sequence comes from Herpailurus yagouaroundi, assembly GCF_014898765.1. Classification (NCBI taxonomy): domain Eukaryota; kingdom Metazoa; phylum Chordata; class Mammalia; order Carnivora; family Felidae; genus Herpailurus; species Herpailurus yagouaroundi. Next base: position 59,805,400 of record NW_024412395.1, on the reverse strand, counting down.
AAAATTTTGATGAAATTTAATTCATGATCAAGACTTTGAAGGGAATTTCATTCGTGATCATAGAACTTTCAAGAGAAGGCATTAGTTTTCAGTACAGCAACCATTTTCTAAGGGTGTATTAGTGTCATTATACTTAACTATCATTTCAGAATTTGTTGCCACGGTTGTAGCTCTGTCCTTCTGGTAGGCAATAAAGCTGTTAAGCCCTGTGGACTCTTGTCTGTGGTGAACAGTGGTAGGGGAAGTCTTTGTGCTCCCAGACCTTGAGGGGAAATCTTGAAGTACCCTTTATGCTACTGAAAATAGGCCTTTTGCCATATAAGGTACATAGGTCTGATTATCAGGGCTTATTCTGAAAAATAATCTTTCTTTATTCTCAAGAAAATCAGTCATTTTGAAAATTCCCACTTAAAATATCTCCAGATGAATTCAGCCATTTCTCTTAAATTCATGGAGTCCCTTCTATGCTTCACACACTGTACTTGTCATTTGTAGGGAGAGGGCAGACATATAGTGGAAATTAAAATTGACGCAATCCTGAATTTCTGGAGCATACGCTTTTAATGATAGATGCTAAATTTTATGCTTGGAAATATATTTAGGCTATGATAGAAACATGTAGGAGGGGCCAGGTAAGTGAGGGTCAGATCATGCTTGGTCCCCAAAATGCTAAGACAAAGTGATCATCAGAAAAACAAGAAGGACAAGGTATCAAAGACATCAACAGTCCTAATTTCTGTAGTTAGGATTTTGCATATTTGTATGTGACAGCATTTTTTCATGGAAGCTTTAACATGGATTATTGTCATTGATAATTTGAGGATCTCTTAAAATTAGTTTCACTTATCCCTGTAATAAGTATATTAGAAGGGGGTGCAAGTGTATCATTATAATATTTTTCTTTAAGCTTTTTCTTCTTGATGTTTATTTACTTATAGAGTGTGCATGCACAAGCAGGGGGAGGGGCAGAGAGAGAGGGAAAGAGAATCCCAAGCGGGTTCCACACTGTTAGCACAGAGCCTGATGTGGTGCTCCATTCCACAAACCGAGAGATCATGACCTGAGATGCAATTAAGAGTTGGACCTTAACCGACTGAACCCCCCCCCCAGGGGTCCCAAGGACCCTTATTTGTTGGGTAATTCAACAAATAAGAATAAGTTAGTCTTTTCTGTCAGTGAGTTCCCATTCACCTTAGAATGTGAGATAGTTATACTGTGTGATAAGTATAATAAGAGAAGGTGTAAGATAAAATCATAGCACGAAGGAAGGAGAGAATAGTTACTCATCCTCACATTGAGTGTTGTGTCAGGGAAGCTTTCACAGACAAGGTGAAGCTTAAGTTTTAAAGAATAAATAGGAATTTCTGTAGACAGAAGGGATTTCAACAGAGAAAGCCACATATGCCAGAGCACCAACAATGAAATAACCATTGCAAGTTCAGAGAACTGCACTCGGTTTCTTGCCGGTGAGGAGGATGTGAGGTAGAAAAAGTCAGGGGCATGATCTGGAAAAGACTTAAATCTGGCAGAAGAGTTAGCTGTGGAGGAGTGTTCAAAATTTTAGAGTAGTGAGGTGGTTAATTCTGCAAGTGTGAGAGAGGAGATTCTGGAGTTGGGAATCTTTCAGAGGTTATACAGTAATTGAGGCAGTAGTGCTGTTGAAGAGAAAAGGATAGGGTTGGCAGGTTATATGGCCATTTGTAGAGAGGATATAGGAAAAGAATAACTTGAAGGTCTATCTTTGGTTTTTAGCTTTGGCTTTTATTATAATGTGTATGTGGGTGCACACGTTGGGGAATGATGTAGGAAGGCTTATTATCAAATATTTAATTTTACCCAATTTTTATATTTTGAAATAACTTCAGACTTACAGAAAAATTTCAAAAATAATTCAAAGAATTCTGTTTACTCTTCAACTCAGATTCCTCAAATGTTAGCTTTTTAACATGTTTGTTTATTTACTTCTGAGAGTGAGTGCACACATGTGCATGCATGTACGTGAGAGAATGGGGAAGGGGCAGAGACAGATGGAGAATACTAAGCAGTCTCCGTGCCATCAGCACAGAGCCCAACACAGGGCTTGATCTCACGACAGTAAGATCATGACATGATCTGAGCTGAAATCAAGAGTTGGAAGCCCAACCAACTGAGCCCCACCCCACGTTTGCTTTTTATAAAGCAGTTGAATACACAGTTTTTCTGAGCCATTTGAGAGCAATTGAAGACATTGTGTCCTTTTGTCCCTAAATAATATTCAGGGTGCATTTCCCAAAAACGAAGCCTATTTTTTTCTTCTTAATGTTCGTTTATTTTAGAGCAAGAGGGAGAGGCAGAGTGTGTGCAGGAGAGGGGCAGAGAGAGAGAGAGAGAGAGAGAGAGAGAGAGAGAGATGTAGAATCTGAAGCAGGCTCCAGGCTCTGAGCTGTCAGCACAGAGCCCAATGTGGGGCTCTAACGCACAAGCTGTGATCATGACCTGAGCCGAGGCCAGACAATCGACTGAGCCACCCAGATGCTCCAGGATATTTTTTTTATGTAACCACACTATAGTGATCAAATCAGGAAGTTAACATTGATATAGCATTGATTTTATTCAGATTTGCTAATTTTAGAGGGTGCCTGGGTAGCTCAGTTAGTTGAGCATCTGACTCTTTTTTTTTTTTTTTTAATTTTTTTTTTTTTCAACGTTTATTTATTTTTGGGACAGAGTGAGACAGAGCATGAACGGGGGAGGGGCAGAGAGAGAGGGAGACACAGAATCGGAAACAGGCTCCAGGCTCTGAGCCATCAGCCCAGAGCCTGACGCGGGGCTCGAACTCACCGACCATGAGATCGTGACCTGGCTGAAGTCGGACGCTTAACCGACTGCGCCACCCAGGCGCCCCGCATCTGACTCTTGATTTAGGCTCAGGTCATGATCCTAGGGTCGTGTGTTTGAGTTTCATGTTGGGCTGTGGCTCTGTGCTGACAGCATGGAACCTGCTTGGGATTGTTTGTCCTGTCCCTGTCTGTCTCCCTCCACCCCTCTCCTCTGCTTGCATGCTTTCTCTCTAAAAATAGATACATTTTAAAAATTCAAATTTGCTGAATTTGATAATGTCCTTTTGAGTGAATGATAAACTACCCTTCCCTCCCCCCGCCCCGTGCATAGGATCCAGTCTAGGATTGTGTATTTTCATTTGTCATACCTTTTTAATCTTCTTTGGTCTGCTTTGTGTTTCATAATAGGACATTTTTAAAAAAAAATATATATAATTTTATAAAGTTTATTTTGAGACAGAGTGTGCATGGGGGAGGGGCAGAGAGAGAGAGAGAGAGAGAGACTATCCCAAGCAAGCTCCTCGCTGTCAGTGTAGAGACCAACATGGGGCTCGAACTCACGAACCATGAGACTGACCTGGCCTGAACCTGAGTCAGACGCTTACCCAACTGAGCCATCCAGGCACCCCCATGAGAGGACATTTTCGAAGAATACATGTCCACTGTTTTGTAGAAATATTGTCCCTTTTTTTTTTTTTTTTTTAAATTTCCTCTTGATTAAATTTAGTTTGTACACTTTTGGCCAGAATACTCCAGAAGTATATCCATATATCATATCTGGAGGCCCATGCTATTGTTGTTCTATTACTAGTGATGTAAATTCTTATTAGTTGGTTATGGTGGCGTCCTCTAGGTTTCCCCACTGTAAACTTACTTTTTTTGCATTTGTAGTCAATAAATATCTTTAAGGGAGATACTTTGAGAATTTCTAAATATTTTATTTCTCATAACTTTTTTACCCATGAGTTTCACCATACAATGATAATTCTTACCTGTATTATTCTTTGTCTGACACGTACCCATACATTTTTGAGCACTTTATATTCTGACAATAAGATGTTCCAGAGTCATCTTATATTTTCTTACCTCGTCTTGGAATCTGCCATTTTTTTCAAGGAGTCCTGATTATTTTTAGTGGGAACAGTATTCAGAAGTCAAGGTTCAGAGGCACCTTGGTGGCTTAGTTGGTTAAGCATCTGACTTGGGCTCAGGTCATGATCTCAGAGTTTGTGAGTTTGAGTCTGCTCTCAGGCTCTGTTCTGATTGTGTGGAGCCTGCTTGGGATTCTCATGCTCTTTTCTGTCTCTGCTCCTGACAATCTCTCACTTTCTCTCTCTCTCTCTCAAAATAAATAAACTTAAAAAAAAAAAAAAATCAAGATCTGGGCATCTGTGCTCATTGCTCCTGAGATTTTGTTGATCTTTAGGCCTTTGTATTAGGATTCTCCAGAGAAACAAAACCAATAGGACATATGCATAAGGAGATTTATCATAAGAAATTGGCTCATGTGACTGTGGAGGCTTCAGGTCAGTCTGCATGGTAGGGTGGCAGGCTGCTGAGACCTATCAAAAGCTATCAGGCAGGAAGAACTGATTTTGCAGATTTCGTTTGAAGGCAGTCTGTTAGGGAATTCTCTCCCATTGGGGAAAGGTCAGTCTGTTTTATTCAGGCCTTTAGGTGATTAGGTGAGGCTCACCCACAAGATGGAGGGCAGTATACTTTACCAATTAAAATGTTAATTTCATCAAAAACTCTTGTAGGAACATTCAAAATAATATTTAATTAAATATCTGGGCAGTCTGTGGCCTAGTCACATTGACACATAAAATTAATCAGAAAATTCTCAGTGGACAGAGCTATGTAACATATACACACACCTCTATATCTAAATGTTTTAAAGTTTTTTGAGTATATATTAACGTTTCCTATTCCAGCTATCATTATGGGGTTCATTTTAGCCTCCTTCCCACCTTCCATATTTGTAACTTCCTTTGACAGTGAGAAGTCTGGCTCTCATTATTCAATTTACTTACTTATTTGCTCAATCTTAGAATACACAGAAAGTAAGAATTGCTAATTCTTAACACTGTAAAACCAAACAAACTCATTTATTGGAGTTCAGTATTTATTTACAGTTTTGTTTACAGCCTTAGAGTATATGGTAAAACTTTTGTTCAAAAGTTATTTGGGTTATTTCTCCCCTCACACTGCCCCATTTAGTGCAGTATGTTTGTCATTTGAAATGCCATTAAGATATTTCTTTCCATTTGATTTCAATTATGGGATTTATTTTCCTCTCATCCTTTTAATCTTGTTATATTTCTTTGAGTATGTGAAACATTAGCATGGTTCCAAAAGTCAGAACTACACAGAATCATCTCTTTTCCTTTTCCAGCTTCCTATGCTTTGCACCCATTCTCCCCTACTTTCTGTAGGCAGTTACTCTACTTTATCACCTATTTTGTTTCTCTTTGCACAGAATGAACAGATAAATGTATATATCTTTTCCTTTTTATTACACAAAAAGTAACCCAGTACAGACATTGTTTTGCACTAGTTTTTTCATGTAACAGTATATACTGGATATCCATGTTATTTTATGGAGGTCCTCTTCATTCTTTTTTAGAAGAATTGTGTGGATATACTCATTCTTTTTTTAAAATTGTTTTCAATGTTTATTTCCGAGAGAGAGACAGAGCGTGAGCAGGATAGGGTCAGAGAGAAGAGGGAGACTCAGAATCTGAAGCAGGCTCCAGGCTCAGAGCTGTCAGCACAGAGCCTGATGTGGGGCTTGAACTCACAGACCAGGAGATCATGACCTGAGCTTAACCGACTGAGCCCCCCCCAGGTGCCCCACTCATTCTTTATTAAACTTCTCAATTTCTCTGGACATGCAGATTGTTTGCAGTTGTATTTTCCAATTTGTATGTACTGTAATGAATAATCTTGTGTAACGTGTATGGGTGCCTGGGTAGCTCAAACGTTCAAGCATCTCGATTTCAGCTCGGGTCATGATCTTGCAGGTCATGGGTTCCAGTCCTGTGCTGGGATCTGTGCTGAGAGCACAGAGCCTGCTTATAATTCTGTCCCTCTCTCTCCTCCTCTTACCATGCACACTCTCTCTCCCTCTCTCAAAATAAATACATAAACTTAAAAAAAAAAAATAAAGTTTTTTAATTGCCTTGATACTAGAAGGACGGGTTGGTCAGAAATAATATCCTTGGTTCACACATTCCATGTTTCCGGTGTGGTCTTGCAGTATATATTGTTTTTGAGAAGTCTGTTACCAGCCTTAATTTTCTTTGTCCTAAGTTATGTGATCCTTTTGCTTGGAATCCCTGGTTTTATTTTTCCTTTTATTTTTAAAGTCTAATAGTTTTGCTGGGATTTGTCTTAGAGTTTATTATAGTAGGTCAATTTTCCCTGCCATCTAGTGGATCCTTTTCATATGTAAAATTGGGTCTTGTTTCTGAAGTTTTTTTGGATTATAGTTTTAAACATCAGTTCCATTCTAACGTTTTGGTTTTTTTTTTTTTCTTCAGGGGCTTCATGTATGCACAATTGTATCTTATTTGTCTTCCATTTCAAAAACTTTCTATTTTTACTTCATTGTCTCATTTTTATTCTTTTGCTTTCAGTCAGTGTATTTCATTAAATTTTTACTTGATTTGGGGGCACCTGTGTGCCTCAGTCAGTCAGGCCCTGCACTGATAGCACAGAGCCTGCTTTGGATTCTCTCCCTCTTCTCAAAATAAATAAATAAACTTAAAAAAGAAATTTTTTATTTGAATTTATTGTTGAGCACCTTGTAATTTCATCTTCAGTTCTGATGTGATTTTTTTCTTCTGTTTCTTACCTGGGTTTAGTCACCTCTTTTTTCATTTTATTTTGCTTTTGTCCATTTTTTTTGTTTGTTTGTTTGGTTTTTTTTTTTGGTTCCAACTGCCTGTTTAAGGAGATAAAATTCAGTTTGGAGTGTTTATTAAAAGTTTTCTGCTTTGTTGTTTTTTGGGGGGTACTTTCCATAAGTTTAATTGTTCTGATTTTATATTTGCAGTAGTTTCACATAGATGAAGATTGCTTATGCCTCTGCATTTCTATGAGCAAGGCTGATGTTTTAGGGGGGTTTTATAAGAATACTAATTCAAGATACCCTCTGTCACTGTAGTAAAATATGGTTTGTTAGATGTCTTTATAAAATTCTTCTTGTAGGAGAGAGGGTTATGTGTCTCTCCGTTTGCCTCAGTGGTAGATATGTGGCGATTGCTGGGAGGTGGGAGAATCAGTCCTAGGAAAGGGTTCTGGATGGGTGGTACAGGGGTCCCTGTAAGCATTGAAGCTAATGTAATGAGCTTAAGCTAAAGGGGAGATTCTGGCATATCACCCTACACAGAACTGTAGCTAGGTCCTCTTGAGGTAAGAAGTAAAGCAACTTGTTGAAGGTCACAGCTCACAAGGGACATAGTTCGGATATGTCCCTTGTCAGTCTGACTCTAGTCTTAATCATGACACCCTGCTGCCTCTGCTTGTTTTCAGGAGCTCCACAAGCGGTATTGAAGTCATTAAAAACAGGAAGTGCTGCTTTGATGCCTCCTATTTTAATGGTATGCTTTGTATTAGAAGCCCTGGTCACTTCAAGAAAGCCCTTTTAAACTTAAATCATTTTTTAACAATTTTCTTTCTTTCTTTCTTTCTTTCTTTCTTTCTTTCTTTCTTTCTTTCTTTCTTTCTTT
>NW_024412395.1:59787910-59797838 GCF_014898765.1 Herpailurus yagouaroundi | reverse complement strand
TCTTTCTTTCTTTCTTTCTTTCTTTCTTTCTTTCTTTCTTTCTTTCTAAAGATATTTTATTTTATTTTAAATGTTTACTTTTGAGAGAGTGAGAGCAGGGGAGGGGCAGAAAGGGGGTGGGCAGAGGATTTGAAGCAGGCTGTGTGCTGACAGCAGAGAGCCTGATGTGGAACTGGAACTCATAAACTATGAGATGATGACCTGAGTGAAGTCGATGCTTAACTGATTGAGCCACCCAGGCACCCCACCATCATTTCTCATTTAAAAAATTTCAGTTTTTGCACGTTGTGTGTTACTACAAAAAATGTTTGTAATTGCTGTTGCCATAAACCTCACATCTAGAGCACAGTATTAATTAGTTGATGGCAGAAGTTATATTGCCTCAGTTATTAGAAATACTTGCTAGCAAAAACTTTTTTTTTTTTTTTTAATGTGTAGAGGAATCCCAGAGTTTCCTTTATGGTTCTTTTCTAATTTTTCCAGATCAGGTAATCAGCCAGTGAGAGATGGGTGCTAGATTCAGGAGCCATCTAAATAGCACAAGAGGGGTGCCTGGATGGCTCAGTTAGTTAAGCATCTGGCTCTTGATTTTGGCTCAGGTCCTGAACTCACGGTTCTTGGGTTCCAGCCCTATGTTGTGCTCTGGGCTGAGAGGGTGGAACCTTCTTGGGATTCCGCGCCCCCTCCCCGCCCTTCCCTTACTCCCCCCCAATAAATAAATAAGAAATTTTTCTAAATTTTTTTTTAACGTATATTTATTATTGAGAGACAGAGAGACACAGCATGAGCAGGGGAGGGGCAGAGAGAGGAGGAGACACAGAATCCGAAGCAGGCTCCAGGCTCTGAGCCGCCAGCACAGAGTCCAACGTGGGGCTCAAACTCACAAACTGTGAGATCATGACCTGAGCCAAAGTCAGTGCTTAACCAACTGAGCCACCCAGGCGCCCCAATAAATACAAACTTTTGAAAAAATAAATACTGCAGGAAAGAACTACGAACTGGAAAGTATTGATAGATACTAAAGTGAGAAAGTAAGGTGGAAGAAGGGATGATGGTGAATACTGTAATAAAAATGATGATAGAATTTCAGAAAATGGAAAAATGTTCATATTATATACAGTGGCTTTTTCCAAATGTTCATGAAAACTCACTTAGGCTGTAAGGATAGTAAAGTTAAATAAGCCACTTCTAAAAGCCAGAGGTTATACAGTGGGTTGTAGCATAAAGAAGGCTTTATACAGTGCTTCTTTTCATTCATGATCTTGATGGGCCAGGTCCCAAGATGTTTCAGTAAAGGTTCCTGAACTATGTAATTTAATATTCTGCTCAAAGTAAATGCATGCTCTATTCATAGTGCTTTGTCAAGTTAAAATTATTTAAGCTTGTTTTCTCCTGTTTCCTAATTGTTGTGCCCAGTGACTCTAAAATGAGAAAGCTGTGATGGGATCATAAGAAGGGAGTTAATTCAGCAAATAATGTGCATTGGTCATGTGCCAGATATTGTCCTGGACAGACGCACGCATTCATTCAAACACATTCAGATCTAACACCTACTTTTGATTTCAGACATAACCTTTTTGGTTCTATTGACTACAGCTAAAATAAATTGTTACTAAATTTGGAACTGTGCTCTTAAGTGTTGAAACGTGTGACATGCAGAATGTTTGGACTTTTCTGGGCTAATCCATATAATATTTAATTGATTCTTCTCCTAGGAGATCTGCCTGGTCTCTGACCAACCACTGCTGTTGACATGTTACAGTGAGTGCCTATTGTGGATGTACGCTTTTGCTTTTCTTAGTAATTTAATTAAAAAAGAGTATAATATGGTCATGGTGATAGAGTGAGAGGGAGACTGCTGAGGAAATGACCCCAGTCATAAAGTATGAAAGACCTGAAGAGACAGGGAACAAAAATTTTGCCTGCCAGCCTGCTTCTTTTTATCTCCTGGTTTCTGTGTTTTGACAGAATTGATCTCCTCCTTCTCAGCAGTTTTACATGAGGACCAAATACTCAGATCTTTCTCCATAAAGGGTTTTAGAATATGATGGTGACTATGTGAATATTTAAAAATTATATGTAGTCTACTTCTTGTGTCTTCTTGATTTTGAAATAAAATATTGCTAAATGCAAAAGAATTTTTTTTTTATTTTTCAATAGATGAAATTTATTGTCACATTGGTTTCCATACAACACCCAGTGCTCATCCCAAAAGGTGCCCTCCTCAATACCCATCACCCACCCTCCCCTCCCTCCCACCCCCCATCAACCCTCAGTTTGTTCTCGGTTTTTAAGAGTCTCTTATGCTTTGGCTCTCTCCCACTCTAACCTCTTTTTTTTTTCCTTCCCCTCCTCCATGGTTTCTGTTAAGTTTCTCAGGATCCACATAAGAGTGAACACATATGGTATCTGTCTTTCTCTGTATGGCTTATTTCACTTAGCATCACACTCTCCATATGCCATATTTCTCCAAAGGGCCATATTTCGTTCTTTCTCATTGCCATGTAGTACTCCATTGTGTATATAAACCACAATTTCTTTATCCATTCATCAGTTGATGGACATTTAGGCTCTTTCCATAATTTGGCTATTGTTGAGAGTGCTGCTATAAACATTGGGGTACAAGTGCCCCTATGCATCAGTACTCCTGTATCCCTTGGGTAAATTCCTAGCAGTGCTATTGCTGGGTCATAGGGTAGGTCTATTTTTAATTTTCTGAGGAACCTCCACACTGCTTTCCAGAGTGGCTGCACCAATTTTAAATGCAAAAGAATTTTAAAGGATTGTGGCTTCCTCTTTTTCAGGATTGGCATGTTTAAGATTGAGTGTTCTTAATCTTATCAGAAATTTTTGATCATACAAAAACAGAATAGTAAAATGAGCCACTATTTACATATTGTCTACTTTCAACAATTAACACGTTGCCAAGTCTGTTCCATGTATATCCCTCCCCTGCCCCATTATTGACTCAAATTCCAGACAAATTCTGTTTGCAGATATTAAAAGTCAGTGTTACTAGACAATAGGAGACTCCCCTAACAAACATAATGTTCATGTCATTAAATTTTAAAAATGAACAATCTGTTCAAGAACTGTTAAAGATTTTATTCATTTTATAATAAAAGTTACTACATTAAACAAGAGCATGGGAACTAATGTATTTAGGCCTTGGGCCCAGCCTTGGGTTTAAATTCTAGTTTTGCTGTTTATGAACTACATGACTTTGGGCAGGGTGACCTCTCTTCATCTCACTAAGTCTCAGTTTATTCAGCTGTTAAGTGGTGACAACACTAATTCTAATAGTATTGTTGTGAGTTCTAAATGAAGCAGCAAACACAAAGTGATTATAGAACATTTTCAGCACTGTTAGTCATTGTTTTTTTTTTTTTTTTTTAAGTTTATTTATTTAGAGAGAGAGCGTGCACACATGTGAGCAGGGGATGGGGAGAGAGAGAATCCCAAGCAGGCTCTGTGCTGTCAGTGTCAAACCCAGGACCGTGGGATCTTGACCTGAGCTGAAATCAACAATTGGACGCATATAAGACGGAGCCACCCAGGTGCTCCAGAATTGTACATCATTTTTATCCAGATTTCCCTAATCTACAAAATAGACAATTCTATTTACTTTTTTAAATTATTTTTTGGCAGTTTTATTGAGATAAAATTTACATGCCATAGAATTCACCCATTTTAAGTGTATAATTCAGTGATTTTTAGTAGATTTGCAGGGACTGTCACCATAATTTGATCTTATAACACTTTCATCACCCCAGAAAAGAATCCTTACACCCATTACCAGTCATTTCCCACACCTACTCCAGCTCTGGGCAACCATTAACTTACTTTCTGTCTCTATGAATTTACCAATTTTGGATATTTAATATAAGTGGAATCCTGTAATATGTGACCTTTTGTGTCTGGCTTCTGTCACTTAGTATGTTTTAAGGTTCACTCATGTTATACCATGTATCAATACTTCACTCCTTTTTCTTGCCAGGTAGTAGTCTATTACATGGATAATACCACATTTTGTTTATCCATTCAGAATCGATGGACACTGAGAGTGTGTGAGAGTGGGCGGTGAGGGGGGGAGGACAGTGAGAGAGAGAGAGAGAGAGAGAATATCTTAAGCAGGCTCCATGCTCAGTGCATGGGGCTTTATCCCACGACCCTGGGATCATGACTTGAGTGGAAATCTAGAGTCAGACATTCAACCAACTGAGCCACCCAGGAGCCCGATTTGTGTGTTTTTAATTTATATTTTATTATATGATAAAATAATACAGTGGAGAGAAGCACTGTGCAAGGTTTTAGGGTTTCCTGAAGCTGCGTTTAATGTTATTTGCCATGTAGCCTTAGGAGGGTAAATATATGTCCTCTAGATCTCAGTTTCTGTTTTAGGTTTGATGTTTGTGTCCCCCCCCCCCCCAAAATTCGTAGGTTGAAAACAATTCCCCATTGTGAAGGTATTTGGAGGTGGGCCTTGGGAGGTGATTAGTGTGCTCTTATAAAAGATACCCTATTAGAACTCCCTTGCCCTTTCCACCATGCGAGGACACATGTAGAAGACGGTCCTTTTGTAGAACAGGGAGTGGGCCTTCATCAGGCACTGAATCCACCTGCATATTAATCTTAGACTTCTCAGCCTCCAGAAATATGAGAAATAAATTTCTGTTATTTATAAGGCACCCAACTCTATGGTATTTTGTTAAATAGCAGCCTGAGCAGAACCATGAGAAATAAAGTTATTGTTTATAAGTCACTCAGTCTATGGTATTTTTGTTATAGCAGCCAAACAGACTAAGTTTCCTTATCAACAAAATGAAAAAGTTGGAGTAGATCCTCTCTGTGGTTCTAAGTCTGTGATTTATAAATCTGTTAATTTCTGTATTATCTTGGGAAATTCTCTGTGCCTCACTTTTCTTATCAGAAAAAATGGGGATACTGACAAAATGGTATGTTGTTGTGAGGATGAAATAAAATTCTTGAACATAAAAAAATGCCAGGGTGTATTAAGTTATTTGGTTGTAATGGGGTTGTGGCCATTTTAGTGTGTTGGACCAAGAAAGCCTTAGGAGGGGATGATTTGACTATGGCCTTTGGAAAATCATTGATAGTAAATCAGTAATTAGTGGAGGAGGGAAGTTTTACCTGCTAATAATAGGTGCTATTTATTGAATGCCTACCATCCTGGAGTATATTAAACACTAACAGTAATGTTAGTTCATCTAATCCTCAGTCCTGTGAGCTCAGTGATTATGCCCCTGAAGAGAAATTAAAGGAATTGCCTAAGCCACCTAGTTAGTAAGTGGCTGCCTTGGAGTCCCACCTGGTCTCCAAGGCCATGGTCTTTATTTACTGCTGCACTAAACTGCTTTTCAGAGGGAACAGCTCTTTGGAACAGAATCCTATGGCAGGGAAATTCTTCAGTGGGGGAGGTCTTTGCTTGGGAAAGGTATCTGGTATTACTAATAGTCCTTATGAGGTATAAAAGAGGTGATTATTCTATAAATAGTTTTTATGTGCCTTAGATTACTTTGTTCCATTGATAGTGAAGTGACATTTCAGTTACTGAACAAGTTAAAGGATTTGTAGTATGTTCAGTATTGTTTTTGTAGTTTCACCTCAGAAACATTAAAAGTATCACATTTTTTTTTATATACATTGTTTTTTAAATGAGACTTTTAGCATGATGGAAAATAACTCTTCACATGTTCCACTGGCTTCTTTCTGCCTGGTAATATTATAATTCCATTTTTGAGTGGTTTTCCATTTTACAATTTTTTACCTTTTTTCCAGTGTGGTGTTTGGTATGTGCCTTCTACTGACATTATATAAACAAAAAAATGTGATAGTGCCAAAATCTCAATTTGTGTTTGATTTCCCTTGTATGGAAGTTGGTATCCAGCATATAAATAATTGGTTACTAAAAATTAATTTGTATGCCAATTCTTTGGAATTAGGAATCTGATGATACATAATGAACCTCTTTTCAAATCTGTTAAACTCTTTATATCTGGGATATTGGATTTTGTCTGAGATCAGCTCAATGAAAGGCATGTATGTCTTTGCCAAAGATAGAGTAAGAACACTTCTGTCTATGATAAAGGCTGGGAGAGAGGAGGAGTTTGGTGAGTACTCAGAGAAATTCTGAGGTGAAGAGGAGGGCAGGAGACGCCAATGGCAGGTGAAGAGGGGTTGGGATCTAGAAATGAGACCATGAGTTTGTGAAGTTATTAGGGTTGCGCATGCATCTTCCTCTGATGATGGAGGGAGACCTACCCAGCCAGGTGACCTCGGTAGACTTACTCATTGCGTTGGAGATGGAAGTGGCCCAGGCTTCTTGGAGCTAGTGTAAGACTGAGCCATGCAGGTAGAGAGCTCATCTGAGAGCTTTGGAAGCCTATGAAGAGGCTCTAGCCAGGAGGTACTCTATAGCTGGGGATGCCAGAAATTACTTTCCTGGAATTCTATTTTTTTGTAATTCTCTAAAGCAATATTCCTTTTTCCTTTGCCTCCCCAGTTTTGGTGAAGCAGCCAAACTCCTGAGAATTAATATAAGGAGAAGAAGAGCCAGAGATTTGAAAAATTAATAGTGTTAAAGAATTTTTAAAGCTGGACCTTCAAAATGGAAGTTTGGAGCTGCTAAAGGTTTGGTAGAATAGCTAGAATTGTAGAGAAATATTTAAGGAGCTAGTAAGTTCCTTACGTTTCTGACCTTGTAGACATCAGTGTCTGTGGCTCCTTCAAAAAATAGGCAGGGCTAGAACGGTGGTGTAGGAATAGCTATTTTTATTGTTTTTGAAAAGAGTTTTTAAGTGGTGGGCTATCATTACCATTAGCAGTAGGTTTTTGAATTTTTGAAGTTAAGTTACAGTATAGGACTTTTAATGTTCAAGCTGAACTTAATATAGAATTTTTTTCAGGGTGCCTGGGTGACTCAGTCGGTTGAGCGGCCAGCTTCGGCTCAGGTCATGATCTCACGGTTCGTGAGTTCGAGCCCCGCGTTGGGTTCTGTGCTGACAGCTCAGAGCCTGGAGCCTGCTTCCGATTCTGTGTCTCCCTCTCTCTGACCCTCCCCCGTTCATGCTCTGTCTCTCTCTGTCTCAAAAATAAATAAACGTTAAAAAAAAAAATTAAAAAGAATTTTTTTCTTTCAGATAGATTATTGATATTTTCATAGCAAACTTCAGATATTTCTCTTTCTAACCTTTCTTCCTTTCTCCCTCCCTTATTCCTTGAATAAACTAGGTCCTGATGCATCTGTAAAAGTGGTGTTATATGGCCATACTTTAGCTTTCAATTTTATTTAGAGGAATTGCAGTTTTGTCTAAATGTGTATTTTGGTCAAAACTAACCATTATTTTATCATTTTTATTTAAACTCTATCCAAAAATATTGTTGTTCTTCCATTTAGAACTGTCAATATTGTTGTAAAACCAGTTAATAATCATACACTGGCATCTGCCATAATGAAAAATTACATACATTTTCAGCTTGTGATCTGCTTTTAATGTATCATTGTAAAGTTGAGTAATGTTTATTTCTGCATTATATATATATATACATACACACACACACACACACACACACACACACACACACACACACACACGTTGAACCCAGTTAGACAGTGAGGATCTATGTGTGTGCTTGCTTGTTTCCATCTCCACAATTGCTTTTATTTCGTAACAACAGAGGTATTCTGATCTGAGTTTAAGGACAGCTGTAGTATTTCTTCTGGAACTGCAGGCTAAGGAGCTTGCATTCTGATTTTGTTCATTGCCATTATGTGTCTACATGATGTAGACTTATTAGAGATGATTTAGTTAGCCTTAGGCTATCCTAATGGGTTTTCACTGGTTGTTAAAGCTCCTCGAAGAATCTAACTAAATTTTCCAAATAAACTGGTTGATTTATACTTATTGAGAGAGGAGTTCCAGTGCACCCACTCATGTCATCAATTACAATCTCTTATGAAGTGTAATTTGCCCAGTCTTGATTAAAAGGCTTGCAATTCTCTTTTCCTGATACGCAGCACATCCTCTGCTGCCCTCTACTGGCTGCCCTTTGGTAGCACCATTGATGTGCATCTAACCACCATCACAGACCTGCCTTTCTCCAGCATCCCAATAATTTATATACCTGCTGGATCTGTGTGAGACTGTCCCAGTAGAAAGAAATTGGGAGAAGCTGCTTTGAAGGAAGAGCATGTACATGTGATCCTATGTTTGCAACACCACAAGGTGTTGACATCCAGGTACTTGTGATAATGATAGGATTCCTAGGGTGCTTTACTTTAGTGTTTGTTTCATTATTTATACATTCATTTATTAGATACTTGTTGGATGCCAGGTCTGTCTAGCATCTGGCATTGTCTTGATCTGTTAGGTGCTTAGTACCGTTTTGTTAAATGAGGAATGAATGAATGAATGAATGAATACAAAGATAAATCTCTCAGACTTGGTCTCTGCTCTGTGGGGGGCAAGATGGCAATTTATTTGGCTGCCCCAATTTTCCTCTTTTAATGCTCCAAGATTTTGAGAGAGATACTCAAAGTAGAAGATGTTTACAGATATCAGTTGAAACTTCATTTCCTTTACATATCTAGTTCTCAGAATTCATAGTCTCTAACCATAAAGGGCTCTCTCTGTTTTAGATAGAATTTATTTTGCATCTAGGAATGATGATAATTTACTTCCTTGTTTTTTACTTTTGATTAAAGGTAACTTGCCGTCATGGTTGAATATTTTCTTCATATTCACTTGTCTCTAAGGCACCTTATTTGCTATAAACTCTGACTTTCTGCTTCTTTCATATTTAATAAATTGTAACAAAATAGGTCATTTTATTTTAATGTTTATTTATTTTTGAGAGAGAGCGTGTGAGGGGCAGAGAGGGAGATAGAGGATCGGAAGCAGGCTCTGTGCTCAGAGCACAGAGCCCAACATGGGCTCGAACCCACGAACTGCGAGATCA
The DNA here is from genome assembly GCF_014898765.1 of Herpailurus yagouaroundi. Classification (NCBI taxonomy): domain Eukaryota; kingdom Metazoa; phylum Chordata; class Mammalia; order Carnivora; family Felidae; genus Herpailurus; species Herpailurus yagouaroundi. The sequence continues at coordinate 59,788,859 of NW_024412395.1, read as the reverse complement.
CAACCTGAGCTGAAGTCGACGCTTAACTGAGCCACCCAGGCACCCCCAAAATAGGTCATTTTAAATGACCGTATGCGATATATGACATTTTCATTAAGCATGTTTTGAATTGTTTAATTCTTCCATTTCTTAACTTCATTTAGCAAGTTTTTAAGAATGTTTTTTTCCCTTGCTTTATTAATTAATTAAGGTGAGGTAAATATTCATCATTGGTTTCATTCCTTGTTTGAGAATATAATCCACTCAGATATATTTTGGTTGAATAAGCATCTTATGAAAAATACTGATCTATAACTATACCATTAGAGAACAGCCATGACTTTGTGTCATTTTACATTTTATTGTGGTGATGGTAGTGGATGGTTGTGTTTTGAAGATTTTCCTTTATTTTTTTGTGTTTTGTTCATTGTTTTAACTATCTGTGAGATATATAAGATAACCAGAGATAGGCAAATTTGTTTTTGTTATTTATGTCTGTGCTAATGACTAGCAAAATCTAAAATAACTTTTGAGGGGCTTCTGGGTGGCTCAGTTAGTTAAGCGTCCAATTTTGGCTCAGGATATGATCTCATGTTTCATGGGTTCAAGCCTGACAGCTCAGAGCATGGAGCCTGTTTCAGAATCTGTATCCCTCTCTGCCCCTCCCCAGCTCTCTCTCCCTCTCTCTCAAAAATAAATAAACATTAAAAACATTTTTAAAATAACTTTTGAAAAACTATTTTTAATTGGAGCTAGTAGTACAGTAATCATTTTTCATTACTCTTCTCTTGTGACAGCAGTGAAAGACTGATGGAAAGGAGACTCTAGAAAGGTAAACATCACAGCTTTCATTTCTTGACTGCTTCACATTTTATCCACCAGGTCATTTGAATTGACCTACATACCCCAAAACTGTATTTCTCTTTACTTTACTTCATCAGTTTCAACATGTTCTTAAAAAAAAAAAAAA